>NC_051154.1:258580402-258633539 GCF_013339745.2 Dermacentor silvarum
TGTGTGTGTATGCAGGTTTTTCCTCCGGAAACTGCATCGCTTAGTTTTTTTCGCGCGAACGGTAGAGGTAAGGGAGGCAGGCCTAAGTGGTGACGATGAGCGGCGGTTAGGGTGATGGAGAACGGCGTCTGGCGCCGAACGGTAAGCGCCTCGGCATCAGGTGATGCAGGCGGAGATGGAGAGCGCTGCGAAGGTGAAAGAGTAACGCCGCCCTTGGTAAGAGGCCCCCACTGTAAAATCGCGCTCACACATATCGTAGCCCCGACGACGTCTTGCTGGCGCTTGCGGCAAAAGCGTGATATGTGGCCGCGATAGCCACAATAATAGCACGTAGGACGAGACGGACGCCAAGGGGGGTAGTAGGGGGTGTTCGGTGTACCGTGTGACAGGGAGGTCAGATGGGCCGATGAAGGCTCTGGCGGTGATGACGGAAGTGAACCGTGGGCGCGAGTAGCATACCGACGCGTAAGTGGTAGTGGCAACGGAGGAGAAGTGACGTGGCCGACAGGCTTGGCAGCAACTTGCGCGTATGTCGGTCGTGCGGTAGTTGGTAACGCTTGAGGACAGGAGCTTGTGCTGGCACAGCGCAGGTCAAGGACGCCAGTTTTTCCTGATAACGTCACGCAAGACGCACCAAAAGGTTGGCTGGGATACGTCGAAGGTGAGGTTAACCCCATCGATTGTAACTCTTCGCGTATGAGCGGCGTATCAGTGTACGTAGGTCAGGTCCCCCGTAGAATGGGCATCGTCAATGTCGGGCTGTAGGCGGACAGACTCGAGCTCATCGAGGCGCTGACAAGTGATTACGACGTCAGCGACGGTAGCCGGATTCTTAGGGCGAGTGCATTGAAGGCAAGAGTTCCCAATGCCTTTGAGGAATGTGGCGTACCCTGTCCGACTCCGACATTGAAGAATTCACACGTCGGCAGAGTGCAAGGACGTCCTCGATGTAGGAGGTGTACGACTCACCCAGGAGTTGTTTGCGAGCATCGAGGCTTTTCTGGCTAGAGTGGACCGAACAGCCGGTGTGCCGAACACTTCACGAAGCTGTGTGCTTGAAGAGAGTCCAGTCGTGTCAATTCGGGCTCGTGGTTAAAGAACCACGTCTTCGCCACGCCAGACAGATAGAAGGAGACAGGGTAGTTTATTAACAAATCCCAGTGATTGGCGGAAGGACTCGCTCATAAGCGTCCAGCCAGTCTTCGACATCCTCTCGCCGAAGACCAGCGAAGAGATGGGGGTCACGTGGGCGCTGTGACGATAAAGGAGGAGGCACTTGCGAAGTCGGAATGGAGGCAATAGGGGCGCAGGCTGCACGTCTGCGGCATGCTAGCTGACGGTGGGCGCAAGCGGCGACCTGAACGAAGCTCCAGGAGGCAGACCGGACGGCCAGAGGACGTAGGACCGAAGAGCACACTCCACACTTGTGACGTCTCGGTTGGGAACGACGTTTATTAGGCCCGGAGCTCGTCAGCGAAACAGCGCAGCACACAGGCGATGATGATGAAACAATATACAGGCGAAGAGGAGGATAGGGAAAAGTGCGAGGATGATGTGAAAAATACAGATGGGAAGATGTGCGTAATAAACGCCACAGTATTATGCAGACGTTCGAGTATGGGCTCTAAGCGACTGCAATTCTTGCTAGATAAGAGGGGTCCTGGACAACGGAAGCCAGAGAACGTTTATCAGAGAAGATATACCAGAAAACTAAGCCTGCAGGTAGATGCCAGGAAGAAGGTAGATGTTGAAGTGAAAGCGTTCGGTGGTTCGGCGCGCTGCGCAAAAGAGCAGCTCAACTTGGTTAAGGTGACTTTGATGAGCAAATTTGACAGCTCCAAACACGAAATCGAGGCTTTGGAGGTTCCCTTTATCTGTGATCACTTGCTTGAACCTCCACAGTCACAGTCATTTGTGCAGAAGCTGGCTAATGAAAAGAAGTTATTGCTGACTTTGTATCGCTTCCTGGCCTAAAACAGAAGTTGGCATAAGCTTGCTCATTGGAGCCGATCAAATGTGGAAGCTCGTGCTAAACGATGTTTGGTCGCACGACGAAGTGACAGGACTTGCTGCGATCAACACCAAGCTTGGCTGGACATTTCAAGGGCCTGTACCATGCGACGGTCGCATTTTAAAAGTCCGCGCGCACGTTTGTGTCCTTCGCACGAGTTGCACAGAGACTGACGTGTCTGAAACCTACAGCACTTCTGGGATCTAGACAGCATAGGCATTTCTGACCCTTCTACCCACGACGAGCATGGAAATGAAGTGGTCCGGCAATTCACGGGAGAACATAGCATTCAAGAACGGGAGGTACGAAGTAGCGCTACCGTGGAAATCCGTCAACACATACCTAGCAGACAAACCGAAGTGTTGCGGTTCGACGCCTACACAGTTTATTGCGGCGATTTGTTAGTAACGAGGAGCTTCTTCAGCAGTACGACAAGGCCGTCAGGCAGTATGAACTGGATGATCACGCGAGAAAGAGTCAACGGAAAAGACGCGGCAGAGAGATGTTACTACATGCCGCACCATGCTGTTATCAGGGAATCATCCTCGAAGACACGGCTGAGGGTGTCTTCGATGCCTCGTCACACACGCATGGAGCAGCGTCTCGAACGAATTATTAGAAAAAGGACCCAAGATCAACAACAACATGGTTAAAATGCTGTGAATTTCAGGCTACACAAGATTGGAATCACTGCAGATGTACAAAAGGCGTTTCTTCACAAATCGGCATTCAAGAGCCTGATCGCGACGCCTTGAGTTTTTATGGTTGACAGCACAGCCAATGTCAAGTGTGAACATGTGCCGAAAATAGTGGGAGTATAGGATGGACACGAGTGACCATTTGGAACTACAGCAAGTCCATTCCTCTTATCAAGCGACGCTCCAGTATCATTTCAAGCACATCGATCCTACGCTGAGATCATCTGCCATGCAACTTGCCGAGAAATTCTACGTTGACGATCTTGTCCAGGAGTTCCTTCTTCAAAAGAAGCTTTCCGTCTTTATAAAGAAGCAAATCTCATCCTGAGCAAAGCGGGCATGAAGCTGCAAAATGGTCCACCAATGATGATGAGCTAAGAAAGTACATCACTGATAGATTGGACTCTGTCTCAGCAATGGCTCCTACGAAAGTTCTTGGTTTGCTATGGGACACAGCTGCTGACAAGCTTATTCTAATGGAATCTCTGTTGCAGATTCTCGAAAAGAAGAACGACACCAAGAGATGTGTCTTCAGACGACCGCGGATTTTCGATCCATTAGGGTGGCTATCACCGTTCGTCGTTAGGATGAAGTCCTCTTTCAGAGATTGTGGAGCACGGCACAGCGTGGGAAGAAGTTATGCCTGAGCAACTTAGACACGAATGGGAACTTGGTCCGATGAGCTAAAATGCTCTCCGGTGTTTCACTTCCCAGGTGTGAGCTGAAGTTATTATTGGACAAGCCTCAAGCTCCCGCTTCACGTATTTGCTGATGCCAGTTCTATTGCTTACGGTGCCGTAGCTTATCTCAGAATGGAAGATCAATGCTGGTAACGTGATGTTCAGCTTTCTATTTTCGAAGTGTAGAGTAGCTCCAATCAAACGGATCACGTTACCACGTTTGGAATTGATAGCAGCAGGTTCTGGCTTCTAGAGTCCTAAAGTTCTTGCGGGAGGCTCTAGAGTAGAGGCAATGGAAAATAGAAGAGCACCTGTGGAACGGACTACAACTGTAGCGCTTTGTTGGATACAAAGCACGGCAACCAAGTGGAAGCAATTTGTTTATAACAGAGTTAACGAGATACGTCAAGCTAACAGATTCCAGACCAGGGCATCACTGTCCGGGGAACACAAAACCGCTGATCTGCTGACGCGTGGGCCTTTCGCTCACAAACCTTCGAAATAGCAGCTGTGGTGGAAATGACCTAACTGGCTTATACGTGCCGGCAAATAGTTGGCCTAACGATATCTGACGCTCACGATCTGGACCTTGGAAGACGAACAAGTTTCTTCCGAGTTACAAACAACGTTCCTGTACTGGTGAGCGTGATAAGAGAACCACTTTTCAGTGCCGAACGATTTAGTTCTTAGGTTACGAATGGCAAGAGTGACAGCATGGGTCAAACGCTTTCGTGGACAACTGTAGATCGCCAACGTCGCATACAGAAGGATCGCATTACAGCTACTGAAGTTCAAGAAGCTGAGAACATCTGGTTCAAGCAAATGCAGACAGATACCTATGCCAAAGAGCGAGCCCAACTTGAAGTGGACAAGACCTCGCCAAGACGTCGCCATAAGAGACTGCATCCTTTATTGACGAAAAGGGCGTCATGAGGATTAGAACTCGCCTTCAGAACGCCGATGTCACATACAACGAAAAGACGCCTGTGCTGCTGACCGTGTCCAACCACCCGGTCACGCGACTCATCATTTTGGCAAGCTCAACAAAACTGTTCTCCACGGCGGTGTCGGTGACACATTAAATGAACTTCGCGCCCCGGTTCTGGGTGCCCAGAGTGCGACAAGCAGTGAAGAGAGTGCTCCGAAAGTGTGTCATTTGTGCTCGTTTCCGACTCAAGGCTGCGAGTTGCACCGGCAGCCCCTCTTCCCAGTGATCGTGTGTGCAATTCGCGCCCCTTTGAGGTTACAGGAGTTGACTTTGCAGGGCCAGTTTTGTGAGAGATTGCAGTGGCGTAAGTGTACATAGTGCTATTCACGTGTGCAGCAGTTAGAGTAATTCACCTTTGAGCACGTGGTTGGACTTACTACAAACGCTTTCCTCATGGCCTTCGAAAGATTTGTGCAAGACGTGGAACACCGCGAACTAGTATACTCAGACAACGCTACTACATTTAAGAAAGCTGCACGTGAGCTAGCTTCCATGCACCAGTTGTTGAGGAAAGAGGAAGTCAGCCAGTATTGACTCTACCCACGGCATAACTTGGAAATTTATTGCAGAGAGAGCTCCTCTGGTGGGGTGGTTTTTGGGAGCGGTTAGTTAGAATTGTGAAGATGTGCCTTCGGCAAGTCATTGGAAGGGCGTCTGTTGACCTACAACAACTGAGCACTTTGCTGACAACAGAAGCCGTTGTGAATTCCAGACCCATAACTTTCATTTACTCTTCTTCCTAAAGAGCCAGACATTCTAACCCCGTCTCATTTTTTTGTAGGCAGCCGTCTCTTGTCTAATCCTAAAACGTGGGATGAACGGGGAGAAGAAAGACTGAGCTGCTCAGTTTGTGGGTCAACAGGCCACTAATAATGGAACGACTGTGGAAGCGATGGCTTCGTGAATATCTACTGACACTTCGAAGCGTTCACTTGAGGAAGCATCAAAGCTTATAGCATCAGTAAAGGTGATGTGTGATTATTCACGAAGACAAATGCTCCAGAATGTTCTGGAAGGACTGGTGTAGTAGTGACTGCATCCAAAGTAAAGATGGCAATGTTCGTGCATGTAAAGTTTAAAATACCTAGTGGCTCACAGATGATCCGACCTGTGCAGAAATTGTACCCTTTAGAACTCGCCCTCAGGCCCCGGAGTGTGTTAAATATTAGAGGAAGAGGACGACGACGCGAATAGCGCGCTCAGCACGCGAGCGGCCGCTCGCGAGATGGCGCTTCTGGACTGACTCGAACGGCCAGGATGGACGCGTTTATTACTGTCCTTCGAGCAATTAACCTCACTTCCCGCCCTTATACTGCGAAGACTCCTTTGTTTTACATTTTTTTTTTTGGTGCCGTGAAACCCGGGAGCTGTATTAATCAAACGAACGAACATCCCCCAGGACCGACTGACGACTAGCCCGCGCATGGATTCACCAGGAAGAGCGGAGTCAACGCTACCGACGGCCTCATCCATCCCGACAGCCGCCAGCTACAGGAGGAGCCGAGCTAATTATGGATAGGGCACTTATCAGAAGGACGTAAGCCTCATTTTCGACGATATCGACACGGCGCTCAGTGAGGCCACACGGCTCAACTGCACCTCATGAGCAGCCGCCTCCAATGCTTCATCAGAGGCTTTGCTTCCTTGATGGAAAGATTGAAGTGCTCACTCCTGATGACGAAATATATGAAGAATTACCTTTCAGGTAGATTACAGTGATAACTGTTACATTGCAGTCTAAAATCAGATTTGCTATTCAGATGACACAGAGTGTAAACAGTGAAGACGTGTCACAGATCTCTGGAGAGGGATGACCATCTTATTACTCTTGTGCCTTGAAGCGTTGCAAACATACAACCGGTAAAGATTGTAAGACCGAAGCTACAAGCCATGGCTGCATTGAAGAAGGAAACGAAAGAACAGCATAAAGACAGAAATATTCAATGACTGGAAGTACCTACTGAAGACAATATTGTCGTGTCTAAAACCGGTAGTAACATGGTTAGAGACTTGTATGACGGAACCGAAGACAGCTATCCACTGATGTCATCATCTTGGACTTTGGAGACTGCGTCGAAAGCACAAGGCCGAACAAGTACTCTTGTAGCCACAGGGATACCGAAAGAGCCTTCACACAGTGTCCAAGACATGAGAACGGATCAAATAGCAACACGCGGTTCGACAACGTCTCTGATGAACAGTGTCAGGAGTTCACGAAGGACCTCATTCCACCCAAGAGTCACGGTGCCGTCCAGGAAAGGGAAAGCATACCCATTGTATTGATGAGCACGAAGGCGCATGCATGAACAGAAGCGAAATGAATTCCAGCCAGTACCGGTGCCGGCAACAGGAGGCCAATCGTCACTGCGCAATCAACGTAGAAGAGCGTCTGCCCACAGCCCTATCTCCCGCTGTCAGAACTAAGTATTTAACCCTCAAAGAATCCTACATGACACAAACAACAAACGTCCGACCATTAAGACTACTACTGCCGCAGATATCCAGAAAAGCAAGGACAACGATGCATCTCAGACCGGATATTGTCTGCGAAAATCAAAGCACTGCAAGACGGAACAAGGTGCCCGTATCGCCGATTGCTTTGCCGACTCTGGACACCTCTTGACGACGCCCACATTGTTTCAAGGAAGATCAAGCAACGGCCACAGAATACTAAGCGCCAGCTACTGGGTGTTCAACGTTGAGCAACGTCGTCTAACACCACTACGTGTGCACACCAGAATTGACACTACGAAACAAGTACAACTGTACATTCGGTAAGACAAGGACAAGGCACAGACCCTGGTAAATACCGACCACAAAGCGAATTTACACGAACCAGTGAACACACCGCCTGTGCGAGGTTTCTTTCACATTATGTGACCGGCCTGGAATTCACGATCGTTTATGTGAGGTGTAACTGGACTGTCTCTTTGCCAAGGACACAAAAATAACCCTCCATGTCGCGGCGGGGAATGTGCAGAAACTTCATCTTCGCTCAGCTGCTATCATCACCATCGTGACTGTTGTTCAATTAAGCGCCATGTTTGCTCACCAACCGCTCTTCCTGTGTGGTCCTTCGAGGGTTTCTACAAAAACCGGTCCTACTGCACGCGGAGCTAGCCCTGCTCGACTTTCTGAAAACTGCTCTTTCGTAGCGCCATCTTTGGTGAGGGTTAAATAAAGCTAAAGCGTATATAGGCACGTCGTTCAGGGCACCCTTAATAGTAAACGCCGCGCGCGACGAGCGAACGAGACAACCCGCACAACGAGGCCGTACAGGAAGCCAGCTGGTGGACTGCGAGTCATCCAGCGCACGATATCTCGTTAGCCCGCCGGTCTCCCTAGCGCAATTTCCTCAAATAAATCCAACAGGTGTTAGACACCTCCCCTCCGGAAAATCTAGCGTTCTCATGGGAACATCATGTGCATCGACACTAGCGCGTGGAGTTACTCGACGCAGAAGTAACTCAACCAGATATGTGCGCTCAACGAGTCCGGAGCACTTCCAAGATTAACGTTCAACATCACCGTAAGTCTGACGGACCACGCATAACGGCAACGCGGCGAATCCGATCAGAGTGCCATACAGTGTACGCGTTGACTCCGTGTGGCTGCCCTAGAGCTTTGGCGAACAAGGAAATCTTCTCGAGGGCAATCATCGGCTCTTCCAACATGCCTTCAGCAGCCATTTTCAATCCTTATGGTCGCCGCCTCAAAAAATTTGCGCGACAAATAAATGTTGAACGATCAAGAATCTAGCGCCAAACGCACGGTCACAAAGAGGGTAGGACATAAAGACAGGACGAGCGCTTTCCTGTCTTTATGTCCTTCCCTCTCTGTGACCGTGTTCTTGGGGATAAATTCGTTATTGTTCGACATGCACCAACTAGCCCTACAGCAAGTGCTACTAAATATATGATAGCTTTTAGTAAAGTAACTTCTTCTCTGGTTAGCTTTTATCCTACCGGGAAGTGCGGGCTCCCGACGAATACGGTTCAGCATAGCGCACTCGTCTGCGGAATAAATGTTGAGCTGGTAAGGTTTTGTATATGATGAGTTGCTGCCCAGGATTCAACAGTTGAAGGTTACATAGAAATGTGTATATACTGTTTTTAGCTAAGAATCTTGCTAAACCTAACAATGAAAGGAACAGAACGAGTTGACATTTCGAAAATGAAATAAGTAATGCGCTACATGAGTGACATTACATGCACGTGCAAGACATCACTGCGGTTCTGTTTTGTATGTACTCTTCTCTTTTTGTTTGGGTGTTTTGAGTTAGCCGCTTGACCATTAAGTCGCTCGTTCGCGTTTCCTTGCAGCAAGAAATAATGGTCAAGTTGACCTAAACTGACCATGGCCACCCACGAGCCAGCCCGTTGAAGGCCACACATGTGTCATTCATATTGCATTGTTGCCTAATATAAGGTCGTTCAGTGGCATTGAGAGGAAATAAGAATGGTGGTCAAACGTCTGTTTTGCGAACGCCTAAAGGCCTTCCTAATAAAAAGAAAAAAAATTTGCCGCTAAACGGCAATAATAGTTGTGTTTTTGTTTCTTTCTCTTGTTTTTATTCATATTGACTTCCCACACAGTAGCACCTGCTTTCATCGTTTAACACGCGTTTTCTTGCAGAGCACGTGTTTTCTTCTGCCTTTTTGTTTTTCATTCCTGCTGTGTCGTCGTTTTCTTGCGTGCAGCTTTCGAAGGCTGGTGCGCTGCTGCGCGTCATTCGCTCGACTGCGCAAGCAGCTGCATTAGCGACGCTTCGACAGAGCCGAGCGCACCATCATGCGTCCACACGCCGAGGGTTACCTTCGAGACAAACACAACAGCAGGAGCTTCCGTTCCAAAAGCACGCGGACATGCCTCAAAGGACAGGAAGCTTCTCGGAAAAGGCTTCCCAGAAAGCCGCGGCCCGCGTTGACTGAGCGCTGAAAGAGTCGCCGGCGTCGGCGCCGTTGCGAAACCGGGAACTATACGTGCTTCTTCCTCTGCCGACTTTTGTGCCGTCGCGAGAAGTCAATCGGCCGCGAGCGTTGTCTTCGCGAAGGCGCTTCTTGAGGTCAGCCAACTGTGAACGAACGTCCGGCGGCCGAGCGACGACGACTCACGCCCTGGAGAGGAGCTCCTTCCGTGAGAGTCCATCCGGAAAGGCTATTGAAGAGCTTCTTATATATAAAAGGATGACTTCACCATTACCTGAAACTCTGATTCACAGTTACGCTGCCCATATATGTCCTTGGGGGGACAATTAAAGAAAAGAACTGAAAATAACGAAGCCTCGCGCAGATTCTGTGAAATACCCGCGATTTCGTTTCCTGTACCTCCTTATCTTTTCATCTTTAGTAACTTCCTCCTGTTTATTTCTTATATTTTTTTTTTCCGCCCCAACCGCTGTACACAACATACATGGTCTCCCCCTAAGATTTGCACGGCATTTCGGGTGTCAGATTGTCGGCTTCAAGTGGGTGTGACCACGTGGCGGACAATGGGTATAGAGCCGGCGTAGAGTCCGGCGAAACAAAATGTATACCTTTACTATGCCACAGGCACGAGCTGACGTCATACCTAATCGGAGGCCCAGTTCGTAAAGTTGGTCCGCGCAAGAAAGACTCGCCATTGTCTTGAAATCGTAGATTTGGCCCCACCGGCTAGTGCACGGACAACGTTCGGCAATAGTCATCGGATCCCCTTCAGGGAATCAATAAGGGGTGTAGGAATGGTGAAATGTCGCAATCGAATGAAATGTAATATTCGGAAATGCTTTGGCTTGCAATTTCGAAACAAATGCCGAACATATTCCTGCTTCTGAAATCAAAAATGAAATAAAATGAACATCCGGTGGGAGCATAGTATACATATATATATATATATATATATATATATATATATATATATATATATATTATATATATATATATATATATATATTTCTTGCAACGCTATTACAAGTCCGCTATACTACAAGCAGCTTGCAAATGAGCGAAAGGTGAACGCTCGCACAAGCTTACAACGAGCACTTGAAGGGGCCGGTTTACTACATGCACCACATGCCTGGACGTTTTACCGTTACAGGTGGGCTCAAATATTCTTAGTACCCACGCATATTCGGCAAGAATCAAAAGTTGGAAATCAAACATCAGTAGCGAATCGAGAAACAAAATAGTATTCGGAATTTCGAACATCCTAAAACTGATATAATTGCATCAGGGACAAGAAATTCAGAAGGGCAGGTGATCTACAGCCAGAGGCGATGGGAGAAGAGAAAGGAGAAGAGAAAGGGAGGAGAGAAATGTGCCCGACAGCTCTAGTGTAATAATCAGTGCAATTATCTTTGCATGTACTGCTCTGTGAAGGGGTGTTTCGTTCACTTGCGTTGGCCCTTCCTTAAGTTAAGTGGCAGACAATCGAAAATCCATCGCTAACTGTCTTACCTATGTCCTTTCCTTACTGCTACCAAGGCTAGATCACAAAGTGGGCTTCTGGAACGGTGTCATGTGATTTACATTCTCAAGAGCATTCTCAAATTGCTTCAAATTTCGCTCGCGAGCAAACGTTTGCAGACCATTGGTGCCACAAATTTATTTTTCTTTCTTTTTTTTTCTGAACCTACAAGACACGTGGCAGTGCGCTCCCACTTCGCTCACTATTTTTGCCTTTGTACACATATTTGTTTTTGTTATTTTTTTTTTTTGTTTTTGTTGTTTTTTTTTTTTCAGGCAGCCAGAGCACCGATATTTGTCTGGATATTTGTATGTATCTGCGCTCGCGCCGCGCTGCGACGCGTACGATCTCTCCCGCACCATCTGCGCATGCGTAGGCGCGGGGGTGTGAGCTTACACGCGCCGGTACAGTTCTAGCCACTGTAGCGCCGGCAAGCGTACGTGTAGTTTGGCCTTTATGTCCCTGTTGCAAAATGAATGTCAACCAACTAATCTATGTACGCCAGGAGGCGACACTTATTTTAAAGCGAATCTTCCGTTGCCAACTACTCCGCGATCCGACGTGGCATCGTTGTTGGTTGTCTCTGCGTGCAGAACTTGTCACTGGACTCAATCCACAAGAACAGCTCGTGTCACAAGTGCGTTTTCACCAATGAGTGTGGCGTTTTAAGTCACGTGACGCAAAGCTTGACTCCCTACAAATCCACCACATTGTGTTGCCCTCTGCGTATTACTATAGGAGATGATTCGATACATGCCCTTTCCTTCGCTATGCCGAGGAAGAGCGCATTGAGGAACACTACGCATGAGACGCATCATGGACGGCAGAACCCACCGATTGCGCCCGCAGTATCGCTTATGTTTTGCCTCTCCGGAGCCCTTCGCACGGATGCCCTCCCGTCGGTGACGGAGCGGGCGTTTGCCGCCGCGCCGCGTTCTCGCTCGCGACAAACGCGCCATGCGGTTACAGCTGACAGCGTTTCTGGCGCTGTGTCAAGCTCGCTATCTTGCACAGTGGCGGGAACGCTTTCGGCCGTCTATACTTCCACGCGTCCGGTGCAGAGACGCGCGAAGATAGTATCGCCGGAAGTGATCGCTCGAGAATACCGTCCCTGAATAGAAGTTACCTGCTGTACAACGCTGAACGCCACCGCGCCACCGTCCGTTACGGGCAGGTTACGGGACGCGTTCGTCGCCGAAAACCACTGCGTGTTTCTTATCGTGGGGATTCGTTTTGTCTTTACGGCTCAAAGCTTCGCTCACACCGATGCCCACACTGCATGGGATCTAGAATTTTTGGAGCGGTTAGCATTCTTTTAGAAGTTCACCCAGTTTGCGGTAGGTCTGTCTGTCCGTATATGACCCCTCCATGCCAACTTGGGTCACTGAGTAGTCTTTAGCCTAATGGGTAAAGCGTCGGATAAGGAACCCCATCAACGCCAAGTTGGGTCACTTACTAGTCTTTAGTCTAATGGGTAAAGCATCGGATAAGGAACCCAATTAACGCCAAGTTGGGTCACTGGGCGTGTGCCGCTGGTATGTGCCGCTCTTTAATGAGAAAAAAAGTTATTTAAGTTTTCTCCGGTGCTGGGCGAAATCGAAATCGCGTCATACATATTCAGACACGAGCTGCGTGCGGACTTCGCAGCAGCGCCTCCAGATGACGCAGCGTGTCCAGCGAGAAGCGCGGGAGAGGAGCCCGGCTGTCGTACACGCCAGATACGTGACGCGTATTTGGTGGGCGGCACTACGACGTGACGCTGCATTGCTTCAGTGCTAATCGCATAACGTTGATAGTCATCCTGAGTTGGTTACCGCCGGATTTCGTTTTCTCCTCATCAGCATTTACAGATGACAGGCTACTGAAGAAAGGCACAACGACAAGACCCATTTGCGATCTTTTGAATAGCTATATCCCCATGAAAAATTATCTTTAACAGACCTATGGAAATGTTTGAGGCCTATTCACACTGCGCAACATGTCCCATAACCATTGGTCAATGGGTTGTTCAACATCTGCATTGTCAAACATCCTGTCACATGCACTGCACTGAGCGTTGACAACACCAGCGGCGTTCCCCAATGTCAAAGCGTCGACAACAAAGAGAATGGACAGCGTTGGCCGACACGTGCTGCTGTGTACCTTTCCTGACCACCTTACTGCAGTGGGCACAACGCGACCGACGTGGACGAAACACAGCAACACCAACATAGTTTTGTTTGTGTTCCCCACGTTCCGTCCTCGTCCCCCCGTCACCATGAATCAACTCGACCAAGCCTCTAAACTGGTCAACTGTGTTCGAGTCAGAGACGGCACTATATACGGGTTTTACCCGGCGACTCGGGCCTGTACCGCACCGGTATGGACGGACGTGGTTCCTCGTATACAGTCGTGGTCGAGAGAGCGCGGCATGCAGACATCGTTTTCCACTCCCCCGCCTCTTCCGCGGCCGGATGCGGGTCCCGTTGCGAGCGTGAGACGCGTATATACCTCCATCGCTGCGCCGAGCGAAACGACCTTCTCTGGACGGCGCGGCCAAAGACCGGCCGGCCGGGCGCCGTGCGGGAGGCGAGAGCCCCGCATACGGCACGACCATCGCGGGCGCCCATGGAAGGTGTCTGAGCGGCTTCTTAACGAGTGGAAGAGTCGCACGAGGAAGTGCGCGACGCGAGAGGGATGGGGCTTCTTCGCTCGGAACAAAGGCTTCCTCATTGTCCCCGCCGGGGCGGGCCCTCCTCTCCGGCGTTCCTCCCGCCGCTTGACTCCGGCGACGACTGCGGGCGTCTTCTTTGTCTCTGGGGTTTGCTTGCGCAAACTCGCCCAGTGCTGTCTTCTTGTGCTCCGCCTCCCCTTCCTCCCTGTGGCGGGCGTCGCGCGGCTGTTGCCGGAAACATCGGCGCAAAACTGCACCACCGTCTCTGACGCGTGGGAGGCGCCGCCGTCGTTCATTTCGTCGGGAGGCTAATCGCGTTCCGTAACGGTCCTCCTGCCGGCTGTCGCCGGATCAACGGACGACATACCGGAAAGGCACAAGTGAGCCGGGCCTTAGAAGCCGCCCAACGCGACACCGTTGCGCGGCATAATTACGCGTCGCATCGATTGTTTCCTTACTGGGACACTATCCGCCCGTTTCCGCCCGCGCTGCAAGTCTGTACCCGGCGCGCGCGATCTCTCCCTCGTGCCGTACTGCAACGCCACCAGATTTCCGTTACTGAGCCTGTCTTATTCTCTCTCTCTCTCTCTCTCTCTCTCTCTTCTATTTTTTTTTTTCGCCTCTCGCCGCTAGAGGTGCAGGGACACACGCGAGCGAGAACAAAAGCTGGACACCGCGACGCCTCGTAGTGTTGAGCTCAAGGTATTACTCAATCGTTTCTGCTATTGCTGGCAACAAGGCAATTTCGTTTCTCTAAATATAGTCCAGGAAAGCTCGTGGCCGGCTCTTTTTGGGCCTCACCCGTACAAACGGGAGCTGGAAAACAGTGGTCCGCTACGGCGCGCGTGTCCCGCACGCAGAGACGCCGTTTCATAACCTCGTGCGATTGCGGTTCCTGTCGATTTGGTCCGATGAATTCCGCGATGCATATGCGAACCAGTGCGTGAAGCGATGTCTCGCCTAAGAACTTCGAACACCCGAACGCCTTCTTCCTTGTTAAGAGAACGACGTTGTCTAGAAGGAAAGTTTGACGTCCGCGTAGCTCGGACTGGTAAAGTAAGAACACTCACAAAGCGAGCTCTCCTGAGGACGCCGACAGCGGCAGAAGATATAGTGATACAATGCACGCACATTTCCTTTTCACGCCTTCGTTTCCTTTCTTGTCTTTTTTATCACCCCCCCCCCCCCCCTATCTCCCTTTGCTTAAAGGGTAGTCAAACGGGCATTTATTCTGGTCAACCTTCCTGTATTTCATCTTTCTCTCTTTATAGGAAACATCCCGATGGCTGTTGGGCCGCCCGCAGAATTGTGTTTTCTGAAACCGTTTTCTATTAAGCGTCGTTTTCGACAGAAACGCCATCGCAGAAACGACTCAGTGACTTTAGTGCCTACAGTCAGAACGTCACAACGACTAGAGCCCAACAGCAAACGCTTTGGTTAAGAAAAACTCCTATTCTATTGAGATCGGAGCGACAGGCAGGCTGAAAGGTAAGCTGAAAGGATTGCTGAAATAATAAATCAAACGCAGGAGCCAGCAACCTTCCGTCTTAAACTGAATGTTGCGCAATTTGTACAAAAAAACCACGCACGGTAAGATATAATTTCTCCGGAGTCATCGGGTAACTATAGCAGTGCACAACGGTGTTAAGAGCCATTCGATTGCTTCGGTTGTGAACGGAGCACACGATTGCTGCTCTACAATGAACACCTTGAAATACGACGTGAAAAGAAGAAAGTTAAGGAAAAAAACAAAACTAGAAACTTCCTACAAGCGTTCCTTTTCAATACAAAAATTAGTCAACAAGTCACTCCGGCATACGGCAAACATCTTCTTTAAAGGCATTTTAGTGGACACCGAATGAGAACAGCGTTAGTGATAAGTATTCCTGTACGGTCACGTATGAAGTAAGCTCCGTATGCCTTGTTCTGTGGATGAAACTCTAAGTAAGTTGTGTGTTTGGATCTACCACGCATTTAGTACGTGGAGGATTCTGCGTCAATGGGTGAGGGTTATAGTGGATATATATTTAGACAGACGTCAAGTGAGCTCTCCGTTGCGAAGCTGTTATCTTTATTAGTGTCACTGTTATTCTTTCGTTGATCTACTTATTTGATTACTATCACTTATTTCTTTCTTGCTCTATAACATGGAGAAATGGAGTAGCCGAGGTACTCTCTACCTCTCCACTGCGACCCATGTATAACAGACCAAGACGGAATAAAGTTTGCAGTCTACTGAGCAGCGCAGAACCAGCTGAGGCGCGTCATGGCGATGAATTGTGCACCACCCTCTCACCTGCGAGCACGCACGGCGTGAGGCAGAGGAGCGCCAGCAGCAGTGTCCACCACCGCCGCCGGCATTTCCTTGTCATGCTGGGGGACCCTACAAAGAAAAAAAAAGAAAACAGCTTTGTATATAGGCATTATACGAGCCTGTATGTACGTGCTTGCCTGTCTTGCAGCGCCATTAAAGCAAGATGCCTTAGTGGCGCTGCGGAACTCTCTGAATAAAAGAATACAGAATAGAATATTAAAGCAGTAGTGACATAACTATTGCAACTTTTTCTCTTCTTTCGTAAGGTTAAGATACGAACCCTCAACAGCACCCCACCCCCTCAAAAGAAAAAAAAAATGCTGGCGAACATCAGAATGCCCTAAATAATTTACCATAACGCCTTCTTCTGCGAATCAGTTTGGGCACCTAGGAGGTGTACGTATCATAAACCATGAAAGATTCGATCACTCCGATGGATCGCTCAACCCGAGTCATGAAACATTGGATGACTCCCCACGCGAGCGCCGCTATCGCAGAACAAACAAGCGCAGCATTTTCGCTTTCTTCTTTTTTTATTATTATTATTCTTTCTTTATTAGCAAAGGATTTATGCATATCGTTATTGCTACACGACTTCAACAAAATTTCTTTCTATCATGACGTCACGATAATGTAGACGAGACCATGACCGGTATTTCGAGACAATTTCAGTATCAACTTACGATATAAGCGTTTGCCCAACCTTGCAATGTGTCATTCTTTTACGTGCGATAAACGTATCGTAGAGTTTCTATAACTTGCAAAATATGTTTCAGTTAGTACAGGGGTTGTGGGCCAGGGGGTGCTTGCGGTAAGAACCAAGAGTATGCCCGCTTATACGACAACACGGAAAGTCGGCGCGCAGACTCTATAGACGCGACCATCGAGTGAGCAAGAAGAGGAAAGAACACCGCCGCGAAATAAAGAAGCGGTGACCTTGTTGACGCCGTTTCGGCTTTTTGCTTGTTTTGCTTGTTTATTTGTTCTCGTGTAGTAGTCTCTTTACACTGGCTACTCGAGCTGGGTTCAGGCGTGGCACTCAATGCTGTGCACCGACCAGGCGCGATTCTGCCGACGTTTCGAACTGGCGTTTATAGAACAGCGTTGCACTTTGAGCGCAGGCAAATACGATTTCTTACAAATATTGCTGATTTGCAAGCAGAACCGTAAGTACGAGCATCAACACCGACTCAGGTGATTCATGAAACTTGCGTTTAGTACGCCATTTTTGAGACCACTGCGAGCATCAAAAAAGGACTTGCATGAACCATCGTCACTATGTGCATCATGCTCAGATACCGTTGAATTTAGTGTTATGGTGCGAACCATATCGGTCTATAACAGAAACAACTGGGCACATATGTATACGTACTATGGAGAGATAGATGAGGTGATAGATGAGAGACGTTTGCCTGACTGACAGCCTGGCATGCTACTCCAGGCGTAGGGTGCAATATTCGACGTGCGGGGTGACCATAGAGACACACAGACACACACACACTTACTGTTTATGAACTATAATTATGGCCTGTAGTATTCAAAAATATCGAAACTGCTTTCGTTATGCGCTATGCATAATGCAGAATGTCCCGCAGTTTCAAGCTTAAGTCGCGGTACAAATGCAACGCAGCCTCTGGAGTTTGTATGTCTGATGAATATCAAATGCAGTTGCATCAAACATGCTGCAAGTACCCAGGAACACTGCGCAATGAACACATTGAACTTAATACAGAAGTTGTTGGACTGTAATAGGTGATTTATTGTGCTGGTGAGGAAGTCGAAATGTTTTGAGTACACATGGCGTTACTTCCTCCGGTCTCTCTTGCATATGGGACTCACCGATCACAAATTCTGTAAAAACCAGCAAAAGTAACCGGTGTAATGTCACGTTGCCGTGCACTTCTTGCTTCACAAATTATATTATTAATGTAATATTCATAGTTTGCCCCGCAAATTAACCAATGCAGCCTTGATCATTTAATGACGTCTTGAGCAAGTATACCCAAAATATTGGCGACTATAGCAAAAGGCAGGCTGCCACAATCCTAACATCTCGTCATGAACTATCTCGATTTGCCTCGGCTCGTCTTGGCTTCCAACGCTCCAGGAAAGTTTTCGCCCATTCCCAGAGAAACGAGACCACTTTGGGGCAGCGATGTTTTATTTGGGGCAAGTCAAGGACTCAAGCATGCTCGCGCTCTGCGCATGCGCAGTGTATCTGACGCATAACTTCGGAAATTAACGCAAAATGCGCAAAGCATCTTTGAGGGTGTAAAGCCGCGTGCGTACGCTATTTCTAAAACTTTCTAACGACTCCTAATTTCCGAACCGCAGTGGTTGCTTTGGGGGTTTAGGCGTTGCGCTGATAAGCACGAGGTCGCGGAATCAAATCCCGGCCAGCGGCGCCCGCATTTCGATGGGGAAGAAATGCAAACAACGTCCGTGCATCATGCATTGGGTGCACGATAAAGAACCAAATGTGGTCAAAATTAATCCGGAGTCCCCCACTACGGCGTGCCTCATAATCAGATCGTGGTTTTGGCACACAAAACCCCAGAATTTAATTTAATAACTCCCAATGCCCGTGATTTTCTCCAGACAACTGCAACTTCTTACCTTGCATAATACACGCGACACATACACGTTGCACATACCCGTTTCAGGAATGATTACAAGCATGAGCATTTCAGCTGGCGCGCTTATAAGCCACTACTGTATACGTATATCAACAACATGGCGTCCGGATACTGCGTTGCTCACTTGCGATTGGCTCCTGTATACACGAAACACTACCGCCACTAGGCCTGGAGGCGCGATGTTTCGACACTGAAGTAGATACAGCGCAAAATAGTTGATTACTTTAGTCATTCGTTTGTTTATCTATCTTGGCTTGTCTTTAATGCACTGCACCCTGGCAAATCACTTTTTGCGGAAATCGGCAAGCTGCGCAGGAAATTTTATGGAAGGGGAAATTATACCATCCACCCGAAGCAACGTGATGGCTTCGAGCTTCTCTCGCAATGACAATTTTGCCCTTCACTTAATTTTCTGGAACGAGCATTTCATCTTAAATGGACCGAAAGCTCTCCTGGCCCCGAAAATATCACAATTAATGGGGCTCACAACGCAGCACACATCGGCCCTTAGCTCCATTCGTCTCTCACAGTATGTCAAAACCAAAGCGGCACTAATGAATGAAAGAATAAACTCATAACGCGAAGTACATTGCCCTCGAAAAAAATTCACAAGGTGGATCAGCTACGGTAGATAATAACTTAAACCTCACAGTGCACTCAAATGCCGTAAAATTTTCAAATAGAGAAATAGAGAAACATGCTAGTTTTCGCTGCTCAGATGCAAAGCGGAGTTTATGTAGTCGCTATAGTTTTTTCCCCTCTGTAGTTGTTTTCTGTAAAGAAATGAAAAGTTCGGCAGGTGTTACACTCTTGTAACACTAGAAGACGAGAGCCTGCTGCACATTTGGTAATACATGAAGTTACACAGTCGGGGCTAGACTTCTTTGTAAGACATATTGGTATTGCATGAAGCTATACAATCGGGGCTACACTTCTTGCAAGATATAACAAGCGGCGCAATGGCGGGTACACGTGTGGCACTAAGGCGACCTCCTGAACGCCACATAAAACACTTAACGTATAGTGCCTAAAGCGCAGCATGTTAGCGCACGCACTAGGCACGCCTTTAGTAAGCCAGACGCGGGAAGCAGCCGTGTGTTCAGAGAAGCGTGCACGCGTCTCTCACGCCGAAGGCCCGTGTTCCATTCCAACCAGACCGAAATGTACCAAAGTTTCTTTTAAGCCACGAATTTACTTTATTTACAGGAACCTCCCTGAGAAATGTGACGTCAACGCGAGCATTTTTTGCGCCGTCGGCCATTTTCCGTCCCGGCGAAGTCTCGCTATAGTTTCGCCAAGGTCACCGTCAAGGGCACCACCATCATAGACAGCTAAGGCTGTCGCCTTAATAAACCCCGGACAGTGTCAATCACGCACCTTAAAGAACCCCAGGTGGTCAAAATTGCTCCGGAGCCCTCCACTACGGCGTGCCTCATAATCAGAACTGGTTTTGGCACGTAAAACCCCAGAAAGAAGAAGAAGAAGTGTCAATCATATGAATAAGAAACGCTTCGGACACTCATTCCACACGCTCCGAACTTGCGCAACATTTTTTTTCTCTCTCTCTCTCTTTAGCGCTGCTAACCTACGTCACAGTGACCTAACTAATAATATACGGACGAGTCTAGACGCATCTAACGGCATGCCAAAGGGCGCGACGGTGAACCCGGAACAACTTAGGATTCCCCTGCGAGCGATCAAGTTACACTGCGCAACTTGGGCGCGCCAGAATATCCTCGCTCCGAAGTTGACGGGGTGGGTGGGATGTGGCATTGTGGCGGCCGTCGCGCCACTTCCCTGCCGACGCCGAAGCGAAGGTGAATCAGTGGGTCTCGCGGGTCGGCGCCAAGGAGGTTATCCTCCTCCTCGGTCGGCGCACTCCGTCCCTTTGACAACGGCATAGTTCGCTACAAAAATTACACGAGGGATCTCTGACGATAGTGCATATCCGTTAGCTGCAAGCATGGCGGTTAATAGGTCAGCAACAAAAATGCTGGGTACATGCACGCAGCCCGGGGATTCGCCTATAAAGTTCGTCCTTCTAGCTTCCAATGGCATTGCGACATCGCAGATAGATCATTTTTCAACAAAATATTGCGTTACAAAGGCAACAGTTCGCAGTGATTAGGCATCTTCGCCGATTCAGAATGCCTTCTGCGTTTACAAAAAAAAAAAAGGATTGCTTAGAAATTCGGGCCAGCACAGGCAGCTGCTACAGCATATATACCTAAATGAAACCGCAAGAATCTCTCAAGTCCCAGTCCCGAAGATCAGACAAATCCCTGCAGTACCCAGCATTCCCATTGTAGCTGATTGACTGCTGCATGCGCCCGAATTCCCTCTAGTAATTTTACTGTATAGGGAACTGTGTGGGCGACGACGGCCTCCGCATTGCCTTGAGATGTGCCCGCGCATTGCGTTTCAGAGACACGTCGGGCGCGCCGCGGAGGCTGTGGGGGAAAAGAAAAGAAAGGAGCGCTGCATTACATCATTACATTGTCCCAGGCGTCGGCGGTCATGGAGCGAGCGAAGTGGGTCGCGCCGCCGCCGCTGTATACTGTGCGCGGAGAAAAAAACAAATCGAGGCACAGCTGCATTCCGCTTCACAACGGAGTCACTGTCGCAGTCACTGTCGTGTTTCTTTCTGAGCGGTCCCCTAGAAGCTTTTTTCAAGTTTTTCAAGTTCTGAAGTATTGAAATTTGAAATGTATGTTCACAGTTATACAAAATAATTAACAGCTCGCGTATGTGCGCAAGTATACGTGTGAGCCCGGCTGGGCAGCATACGAAGCGTCGTACAGACACGATAATTTAATCTCGAACAACAAAACGTATAAATCTTTCCGGATGCGACACTAAGATAGCACAGCATATATATATATATATATATATATATATATCAAGGCGACAATACACGTATAAAGCTTTCGCTGCACTAACATTTCATTTCTTAATACCTTGTGGCTGGCGCAGCATGGCCTTTGTCGCTTTTGCCCCATTAAACCTGAATTAACTAACTCACTGACGTATAAAGCTTACCAACTAATGGAGAATGATATAGTGTACAAGGCAAGGTGCAAACTTGTGCTAATTACTTTCCGTAAGTCATAACCTTTATTATACATGTATATTAGTGCGGAGTACACATTTAACCTCTGGAGTTAAATGGAACATAGCAAGAACGACTTATTTTTCCGTAATTGTTATATATTCCGGGAACAAAAATTGTTCCTACTTAACGCAGGGTTCGTTGTTCTAATGCGGAATTTTAAGGACAGCGGAAAAATGCGCGTTCATATCGCGTACGCACGCAGCCATTCGAAGCGCATCATTGTTGCCGCTGCGTAGGCGCTTATCATGCTTGGCCCCTGTTCCCACGAGAGCCCGAACACGTGATTATTGGGTCAGTAGTGGGCGCTGTGACATGGCTGTTAAGCAAGCCATACCTTTCGCGAAGGAGTGCTCGACTGCCGTTTTAGCTGCTACACTGGCACTTCCAGTGCGCGCCACGTTGCCCTTGTAAAAATGTGATAAATTTCTTATTTCGGTAGTTCCACATCGACATTCGACGACGCATGGAACTGTTCTTTCTTGTTCTATCCTTTCGGACAACTAGACCCCTGTTTATCTACATGAATGCATTTCTTCATTTTTTTTTCATTTTTTTTCGTGAAACCTAACTAGGCGCTTACAGCACGACCCTGACTTCCTCATCCCCCCCCCCCCCCCCACCCCTATTTGTGTTCTATCTAGGCTGCGTGTGTATTCAACTGCGAGTGTGGTACTGAACACATGACGCGGGATATGTTTTCCGAAAAAAAGGATATAGCTAATCGAATGACAGGTACTCGTATAAATTTGGGATCGTGGCCGCACTGCCACACGGCGTGATGGAAGTTCCCACAATGCTCTACCTTAACAAGGCCTGTTCAATTTTGATCCACACTCGCTCTTTTAGGGCGAACCTATTACGTCTTTCATAAAGAGCTTTCATTACGTGTCCAGCTGTTATATAAAAAGGGGCGTACGAGACCAAGAGCATCAGTGGCGATCCCTGACCTGCCTGCTGCAATTGTGAAAGCCTGAAGTAACGTAGGGCTCAAGTGACACAAGCTTTGTGCAAGCTCAAAAGGTGAACAAGAAAACGCACCGCTGTTTAACCTCCACTACTCAATCTTAGCCTCTGCTGCGTAGAAATGGGCATCGTATCGGTCGCCAGCAAAAGGACCTGCTGTATACGGCTTTCATTAGTCCTCAAGTTTTCGTTGTCGCTTTTACTGCTGCTGTCAATGTTTATATCACCTACTAACATGCACGGCAAGTGTCATTGTTAGGGATAATAAGCCAATACAGCGTGTCATTTACACCTACTGTATCAACGATAGATTGTATTTTTGGTGTTGTTGCTTTTCCTGTGAAGCATCATTCATCTCAAACAGTACACTTTTCTGTTATACCGTGTGTCCCATCTAACGTTAGCCAAGCTGCCCAAAGTAAAAAAAAAGTAATAATAAAAAAGAAGAAAAAATATTTAAGAAACATTGTGCCAGATACGAATATAAGACCTACAGTGTTCCGACGTCGGAGGTGTGGCGACCGAACACCGTAAGTCGTACAATTGTACCTTGCACCACCTATTCTGTAGCTTTTTTTTTTTTTTTTTTCATTGAACAGCTTGACTAACGCTAGCTGATACACCTATAAATGACCGTGTAACCGTACAGGTACACCATCTTTCTGTTTCATTTTTCTTTTCTCCTACAATACTACGAAATGCAAATCGGAGCCTACCATTTGTACGTACTGGTTTACTAAACGAGAAGGAGTAACCGGTACCACTCATGATGCTAAACATTTTACACGCACATATAATAGGCAAAAAAAAACCTAACCTCAAGTGCAGCGTTACCTTGTCGACACCTTCTGGGCGAGCTTTTCGGATGAATAACCGATTTGTTCACAGTAACTGACATTCAGCGCAGCCCCGCAAGCACGTGCTTGCCGGTGCGCGATCATTCGCTAGCGCCGTGCTACGCACGCGAAGCGA
The DNA here is from genome assembly GCF_013339745.2 of Dermacentor silvarum. Lineage (NCBI taxonomy): Eukaryota > Metazoa > Arthropoda > Arachnida > Ixodida > Ixodidae > Dermacentor > Dermacentor silvarum. The sequence continues at coordinate 258,603,877 of NC_051154.1, forward strand.
ATGACGTTACAGCTCCGAGGCGCACTGAAGAGCAAAATCGAATATTGAATGCGCATACGTCGGCCTTGAGACGGTATCGAACGGGGCAGGCGAGAGAACTGTACGGGGTATGGGAATATGGCGCGTGGTAGCCAAGCGGATTTGCAGCACGCCTGCAAAAAAAAAGGAAGGAAAAAGAAAGACAAAGCAGCAAGCAAAAGGACGAAGTGTGCCAGCTTTTTCAACTGACTCCAGCGAATTGGTATGCAGATTTCCCTAAAGGCAGTCCCACCACCGTGCGGTGTGCTCTAAAGCTCCACGACCTGGAGCCAACTGTGCCGCTGGGACGACAAGCCGCGTGCAGGGGCAATATATATATATATATATATATATATATATATATATATATATATATATATATATATCCTTATTGCGTTTCTTTCACGCTGGTCCCACGCGCAATCAGTGCGTTGGGCCCCGTCCTTCTCTAAGGGGCCGTATTCGCAGCCTCGAGTACTTTTTTTTTTTTTTTTGCGTCACTCACTCTGCTCGCTTTCCAAAGCGCTGCCTGCTGCGCGAGTGAGGATATCTTTACGTCTAAATTTCACCTTCCATTATCCCTTCGTTCACCCCCCCCCCCCGCCTTCTCTCATCCCTAGTTTCTTTTATTTTGAGTGGCGGAATTGTCGTTCCATGCTAGTCACGCAACACAACGTGGAATTACCGAATCAGCATTCTTTATAGACATGTTCGGTTTAAGGATCCCCATAGCCCGCAACGTGACGTAGAAATGTGAATCGCACGGAAGTGGGAAAGTAGTAATGTGTCGGTGGTTGATTAAATACGGCCGTATCAAAAAAAGAAAAAGACAGAGGAACGAACGACAGACATAACGTCATGTCTTCGCTGCACTTTAAGACACGGCCCATGCACTTTCGCGAACACCGTACTTTAAAGCAGCCGCTTTGTTAGTAGGTCTCTCTGGTGACATCAAGCTCGATTACACTATAGGCTCGACATTGTCAGAACCTAAAATCACTCTACAGAAAGAGAGAGGTAGAGAGAAAGCGGAAATCCGTTCTTAAGGCATTTTTGTCCGCTAGTGGATTCTACGCTGCAATTCATAATGCAGTGGTTCCATGAGCAACAACAGAAGACGACAGTCCAGATTGTCATGTCATACTCATATTAACATCTTCTGGCCGCGTTACGCAAATTTCGCGACATACCATTTGTAAATTCCTAAAGACCGAGATAGAAAGCTTTCACGTAAAAGAAACAAAAACAAACAAAGAAGGACGAAAGGAAGGAAGGAAGGAAAGAAAGAAAGAAAGAAAGAAAGAAAGAAAGAAAGAAAGAAAGAAAGAAAGAAAGAAAGAAAGAAAGAAAGAAAGAAAGAAAGAAAGAAAGAAAGAAAGAAAGAAAGAAAGAAAGAAAGAAAGAGAAATTCTGGCTTTGCTTGTGGTTATATGCCACGAACGTACTAACGTCGCAAATACCTCGATAAAATTTGGAAAACGAAGCTCTACGCACACCGTTTCAAGCCAGTCTAGAACACCTCCAGAAGTCTGGGTAGCGTCATCCACCGAGGTGCACGTTTTCAACACGAAGGAGCGCATGGTCATCTTAGCACTAAAAAGACTTGACAATTGCTCCGGCACCTGCTCAACCCCACCACATCTTGGATGCATAATAGCCACCAGATCAATAAACTGCTACATGAACATGCAGCGGACCTGCATGCCGACAATGTTCAGTAACCTGGCTTCCAAACATATGCCCCCTCCTACACAAATCCCCATGCTCGACTGTGCTGGTTGAAGCCCCATCACAGCAGCGGAGGTTCGACGTGCCCTCAACCAAGTGCGAACCACCACTGCACCAGGCCCAGACTCTGTGACCAATAAGACGATTCGCAACCTCGATGAGCAATCCATACGCAAACTAACCGAGTATTACAGCCACTGTCTCGAAGAGGACGAGATACCCCAACAATGAAAAGCAGCCAAGGTGATCTTCATTCCCAAGCCGAATAAGCCAATTCACATTGATAACTTCCGTCCCATCTCTCTCACCTCGTGCATAGGGAAGATTTTGGAGCACGTAATCCACCTACGCCTCTCAAAATACATTGAACATAATCACCTGTTCCCCTCGGAAATGACTAGCTTTCGCAACTCTCTTTCTTGTCAGGATGTCATGCTAAGGCTTAAGCAAGACATCGAACCGAGCGACGCACGTGACACAAAAGCGTTGCTCGGCCTCGACCTGAAGCGAGCCTTCAATAATGTGTCCCACATCAGGGCCATTCTACGCGAACTGAGCAGTGTAAACTGCGAAGAGCGAATCTACCGCTTTATACGCAGCTTCCTCACGAAGCGCACTGCGACGCTCCAATTAGGCAGCGAACAATCTGCTAAAATAAGTTTCGGAAGCACTGGCACGCCCCAAGGGGAAGTACTTTCTACTGTCCTCTTCAATTTGGCTATGCGACCTTTAGCTTTCACTCTCAAAAAGATTCCTGACATCCGATTCACACTGTACGCGGACGACATTACGCTGTGGATGACTGGAGGTTCTGAAAGGCACATCCAAGACACCCTCCGAGCAGCCATTGACCAGATCGAACAAGTAGGTCATGACTTGAATCTCAGGTGCTCCCCCAGCAAATCAGAGCTTCTCCTTCAGCCCCCCACGAGACGCTTCAGGACGTCGCCCCCGAATATACAACTCACGGTTGAGGGGCACTCCATACCCCAGGTAGACAGGATAAGGCTGCTAGGATTACACCTTCAGCGCAACCGCGCAAATCAGCGTACCTTGCAAGAACTACAAACAACAGTAGATAATACGCTACGCCTCATATGAAGGATCTCCAATAAACACGGAGGGCTTCGAGAGAAGGAGCTAATTCAGCTCATCCAGGCTTTTGTCCTAAGCAAAATCACCTTCGCACTACAATATCTCTCACTCTCTAGGAAGGAATTGGATACTGTAAATTGCTTGACCCGCAAGATACACAAAGTCGCTCTTGGTGTTCCGATTAGAACATCCACACAATGGGTGATGGCCACAGCTACAATTAATACCCTTGAAGAATTAACCGAAGCACATCTATCATCACAATATCACAGGCTCTCCACCACAGAAGCTGGGCGTGAGACCCTGAGACAACTTCACTATGCTCCACCACTCAACGAGAACAAGCGACATCAACTTCCTCCGAACATACACAGCCAATACCACATCCAACCCCTACCCAGAAAATGCACCCCGAATTTCACGTCAAACGCCGGAAACTTCGAGCCAAGACGCTACAACGCAGCCATGGACAGGCGGAAGGAGTTTACTACGTGGACGACGCAGCCTATAAAACTAAACATCGTTATGCTTTAGCGGTCGTAGACAAGCAGGGCAACACTGTTCGTTCAGCATCAGTCAGGACCACCTCAGCGGGCGACGCAGAAGAGGCCGCCATTGCACTCGCATCGGGGCTACCTGATTGTGATGTCATCATCAGTGACTCGAAGACTGCTATCCGGAACTTCAGTAGCGGCTACATTACAAACCTCGCGCCCTCTCTACTAGCCGCTCACCCGCCGAAAAACTACATCGCTCTCATCTGGACTCCAGCACATCAAGGACTACCAGGCAACGAAATGGCTCATGCCGCTGCTCGAGGATTCACGGACCGAGTGGCCGCAAATGTGGGCCTAACTCTAGAACCCAATGACTCCCAACAACACACCAATAAAGACGCACTCATCACATGCCATCAAATTTGCACATTAAAAACACCAACGCCTAACGTATCCACCTCTCTCTGTGCCTAGCACGCGCCAGAGAGAAATATTCTCGAGCCAACTACAAACTCGCACTTTTCTTACCCCACGCACTTTGCACCCGACACCCAAGTGTCGCTTCTGCCCTGTCCAGACAGCAGATCTCTCCCATATCGTGTGGCAATGCACCAACAAATCTCCCCCCCTCCCCCGCACCCTCAAACCATCCACAGCGAGGAGCTGTGGAAGACTGCCCTGCGCAGCTCCGATCCCACCCTGCAGGACCGAGTCCTCAGGTGGGCTGAGGAGGTAGCGGAGGCCTACCACAACTGGTAGGCGGACGTCTAGCCACATAAGGTGGTGGGTCTGGAGCACGCAGACCTCCCTCCTACGCCCCCCCCCCCCCCGGCCCGCCCCTTTCTTAAAAAAGGAAATAAAACTTTATTTATTCATTCATTCAACACAAATTACTTAACAAGACGTCGCAAGGTGCCCTACACTGGGCTCTCTAAATCACGGCGCAAGAATCAACAATACAAGCATAGATGTTTTCTTCCCTTCTTTTTGTTTCATTTTACTTCACTTTTTTTCGTTTCTTTTTTTTTCTTTTTATTTTACATGACGCCTGATTTAGGTTTTTTGTAACAAGGCCCCACATTTCACCCGGTTGTAGCAAATAGTCTTAAAGTAGGTTTCTATGGTCTCACCAAACAAACCCTTGTAAGTGCATTGAAACGTTTTCGTCGGGCAATGAAAATCTAGGCCAGTAAAATGGCAACGATGCCGTTCACTCAATTCCATTCTTTTCTTATCACCCACCCTTCATGACCGGCCGATACCAGTGATAACGTTGGCGGAGCGCCGCTCGGACCATTGACGAAGCACGAAGAGGAGTAGCATTGTAATAGAAGCATTGGATTATCCCCATCCTGGCTATAATGGCGCAAGGACTATCCACATGGTGGTCAAATGAATGTGTGATCTGTATCAAACGACGCCTCACTCCAGTGAGGATGTGGCAAGCTGAGATCTACGGCCTAACCTGATGCCGTGAGCGCGTCTCCCGTCCCCTTTTTTAGGGGCGAAGCACCTTAGGGCTGAGCCTTGTCCCCCCCTCGTCGTCCATAGCTCTGGTTTGCATGGAGTCCGCAGGGGCGCTGCGGTCGTTCCCGACGGGCTCTCTCGTTCTCGCTTCAGCCATGGATGATGACGGTCGCTTCTGATAACGGCGCGCCCGCTATGGATGAAAAGGCGAGAGTGGCGGCTCAACTGCAAGCGGAGTCGAGGGCTCGCAAAGCTGCTGCAGCACGGCGACGCAGACAACAAGCGGACCCGGAGTCTAGGGCGCGGGAAGCTGCAGCTAAACGGCAACGCCGGCAAGCGGACACGGAGTCGAGGGCTCGCGAAGCTGCAGCAGTACGGCAACGCCGGCAAGCAGACCCGGAGCTGAGGGCTCGCGAAGCTCGCGCTTGAACCGAGCATCGGCGCCACCAACCTCAGGTAGAGAACGCTTCCGGCGTTTTGCCGCCGCTTCCCGCGCTCTCGCCGCCACTGGGTCCGCTTGCCGGCGTCGCCGTGCTGCTTCACTGATCACAAGGCAGTCTTAATGAAGGGGAAACGAATTCCGCACCTCAATACCATATACGACCAATAAAACAACATTGTATATACTGTACACATGTGTTGTCACTCATTTGCATGTTCGAGTGGGCAATGTACGGGGGATTCACGGTTACCTGAATGATCCCCCGGTGCTTCGCCCACTCATCATCATTCACTTCGTGGATATGCGGTGTTCTCTCTCTCTCTCTCTCTCTCTCTCTCTCTCTCTTTTTTTTTTTTTTTTTTTTTTTTTTTTTTACTGGGAAACCAATCTACACCTCAGTTTGCAGTATATTTCATCGTCAGGCTGAGCAAGCTCAGCCGCTTTTCGCGTAAGTGCACTGTCATGAAGGAAAGCGATTCAGAGAGCTCCGTAGACGTGTTGCGCGCGCCGCTTATGTTATCGGTAAGGGTGTTTACACAGCCATATGGTTTAGAATGTCAACATGAAATTGGAGGCAAGTGAAGAAGCGAGAATAAATTATATCTGCACAAAAGGTCTGTGCTGGGTGGGCGATACGGCTTTAACGGGTATTTTATTTTGTATGCAGGGCTATACGCAATTCGTGCCACGCATAAATTATGCCGCAAATTGGTGAAGAGAGATGAAAAGAAAAAAGAACTCATGAAAAGGCAGGCGCGGTATAAGCCAGGAAAAGAATCCTCAAAGAAATATTCGCGCTAAGTTCTTTATCAAGTGGCGAGGCTGGCGAATTCAACTATCACCGATTGTTCAATAAACTTGGCGGTTCAGAAAGTTTTTTGCAGATGGCATAACCTGTAAAGCTGCAGCCATCCTCTTATTTTCTTAATAACGTAATATTGTGGGATACGTTGCAGTGTATATAGGTGGCAACGGATACTCCTTGCCGCATGGCTAGAAAAATAAAATCACAGCAAATAGTAAGACGCACAAAACACACTCAAAGAGCATGTACACATACGATGGTATGCACACGAGTCCAGGAAGCCAATTAAAATAATGCAGGAAAACGCACAAACGTAGAGGCATCTAAAAAAATCATGAGCCATGTTACTCTTTAAAGGTGTTTAGCGCACGACACAGAGGTGACATCGAATTTTGAACAAAGGTACGAACATATTTATTGTCCTTATTGGTGGTCATCGTGACGTCACGTAAGACAATGAATGGCTCATACCATCCACATGGCTCATACCCTCGTTAACGCGGCCTCTCCATTATGACGACAGAAGAGAAGCGAAATTATACGCTGGAATGATGAGCGGCAACGGAGCCAGCTGTAGAAGACTACGAACGCGTGAGCAGTGGCACGAGCGCTTTCGCGCGGTTGCGCCGAGAGGCGCCAACGAGCCAGTTCGCGTGTTGTTCGCGGAAGACGGATTTGCCCTAGCCATATACAGCTTTGCTGTAAAAACATGCAACAGTTCCAACAGTTGAGAAAAAGTACTTATAAGTGTCCGTGGAAACACACAGTTGCCAGTAGCATACCACATGACTACGTATATCATAGTTTAACTAAAACTTTCATGACGCATATATGCTTCGCTTTCTCTTCGGCACGCGAGGATAAAAAGCTATCATGCCGATGAAGCCGGGGCACAGCAATATTACTATCGGCTCCCGCGTAAAAACAGGGCATCGCCGCTGGCGTACACTATACTATGTGTATACGCGACCGGCGATCATGCAGTCCCCATTCAGCGTAAACCTATCCACTCTGTGAGAACGCGAGCGCCGACCTTTGTTTCCGGTCGTCTCGGTTTTAAATCGGACCTTTTGTTTTGCCGAAGCGAGCCGTAATTCGAATGTCCGCCTCCTCTGTCGACTTCCTCGTATCCTGTGCACCTCCCCGCTCTAGGCTTAGCTCCGTGAATAGGCCACCGCGCAATGCGAACACGTCGCGCAAAGAGAAGCGAGCCAGCGGTCGGTCTTTGTGAGCGCGTCCACCACACTGAGCGCGCGCGCCCCCCAGTTGAACTCAAAAAACGCAAACCGCGCTCTGTATTTCTTTTTCATTTGCATTCGACTGGCACGCTTCTTTGAAATACACGCTGCTCTTTTCTTTCCTTTTTGCCTGTAATGCTGCCCTGCGACTCCGTATCTCTCCCTGCTTTACCCCCTCCCCCCTCTTCATCTGCTCTTCCCTGTCCCTCTCGCATCCACAATGTCCAGGAGCCCCGGATGCGCGCGCGGATTATAAACTGCAGCCGCAATAATAAAAAATGGCGCCCTGACACATCCCGCCCTTTTTTGCGGCCGCGCGGACTACCCCGTCAAAAAGGAGAGGGCAGCGCGCGTTTTAATTAGCATTCGCCAGGCGCTGCGCACCGACTGAAGGCGACGACGTGGCGAATGTTTGACCCCCATAGGGCAGTATTATATGCGCGGACCGCCGCCGACGTGGGCGCGCATTGTTCGCCGGCGGACCTTGCATGCCAGAGCGTATAGCGCTCTGCAACTGCCCGCGCACGGCTCTTGCCCTGCATGGGCAGTACATACATGTATAATACGCTGGGCGGTGACGATGCCGGGGGGTCGGTAATTTTTGTTTATCGGGGACGATTAATCATTATGAGGGATCAGCGGCACTCTGGCCTTAAGCGAGGCAAGAGTTGATAGAAGGGCAGCGCCAGTTGAGTAGCCGCGGAGATGTCAGTGCCGAGTCGCGCGCAAGGTTGCTTTTGTGGGGAGAAAAAAACCTGCCAATCACTATGTCAGAGAGCAGTGACGTGCCTTATATTAGGGATCATTTACGGGGCTTATAAATAGGAAAGAAAAAAAGGGCTAATTTAAAGTGAATCAACCGTGGAGCAAAAGGCATAAGAAAGCGTCCTTGCTCGCTGTCCCGTGTTAGGAGCGGTTTAACGACTGTTCAGTCTCTCCGCTATCTCGTGGAAGTGAATGTGAGGGAGGCTAAGAATGGCAGGTGACATAGCCCCACCCGCCTGCTCCACTACTATATCGCAGGAGAAAGGGAGAAGCCGAACAGGGGGAAAATGTAATGGCAAAGTCACTAGAATCGATTCTGATGTTTATTCGAAGTAATTACGCAATGAGCAAATAAGATACGGAGCTGGAAATGGGTAGGAAGTGAGTGAAGAGGAAGCAAACGTATAGACATAGGGGAAAGAAGGAAGACCGTTGAAAATTGCTATAATCATGGAAACTTCCGGATTCTCTTTTCCCTTTTCTATAATATGCTATATATAGAGTGTAACAGCAGCGCATGTAACCATAAGTTTTGTTTTTGCGTGTGTTCTGTTTTTAATTAAAAACAATTATGCTTATTGAGATTTCATGCTGACAGTTCGTAAACCTTATACTGTCAACCCTGCTCAGACACATTCATGACGTTCATGAGAGTTGTGCGAATCGAGAACAATTCAATAAATTCATGAAAAGTAAGCAGCAGAAGAAAAAAAATTGAAAATTCGAACGTACTATCGACCAAAAAAGTTTACGGACCTACGGGATCTCAGAAAACGCTAAATATGCGAGCAGCCTTTAAAAGTAGCCAGTAAAGCAGTACATCACAATGTTGTTCGCCTATACCAGTAGAGGCTGGAAATGGGAATACCAGGCTGCGTTTTCAGCCTGCGGAGATATCCAGCTTTTTGTCAGATCCCTTGGTCCGTAAACTCTTTTGGTCGATAGTACGTACGCGACAAAAAAGAGCAAGCAATCAACAGACACACCATAAAAACAACATCAATGTTCAAGGAGCAATTAAAAAAATAATTCAAGAACAAAAAAATTAGTGCCAGCTTCACACTAGTGGTGCGAAGACTGGGCAAACAGCGAAGCTGGCGACCCCCCCCCCCCTCCCACCTAGCTTTAACTCGGTTCGGCCAAGTTCTTGCGATGTTATGCTTCGAGACTTGGCCACGTTTTGCGCAAGATCACCCCGGAATCATCGACAGCCCGAGGAGCAACGAACACTCGGTCGTTAACGTATATCTGGACGCTTCTGGACGCTCAAAAGCTTTTGCTCGGTTTCGCGGGCTCGTAACTGCGGATCTTCTGCGAATCACCGACGTTTCGCCGCCGCTTCGGCGGCGCAATACTCGGGATCGGACCGAAGTCGTCTCACTCGCTCTCGAGCCGCGGCGCGTCGGCTTTCGCGCCGCGCTTCCTCTGCTTCGGGAATGACGCTCTTCTTCACCGCCCCAACTTCGCGGCGATGTGCTCGGCGCGGAGACGGTGGGGCTTTGGTGTCGCCGCGGCGGCGACGTGGAGCTATGTATCCCGTGGGTCGGCGCAGTGACGTCACGGCTTAGCTCCGTATCTGCACAGCCACGGCAACCACTCCGCACGGCGCGGTGACGTCATGGCTCGGCAAAGCTAAGGCGAAGCGATGCGGCGCGCGCGATTACGTCACGGCTCACGCAGCTGTGGCGAGGCTCGGCGCGGTCGGCGCAGCTGGGGCGAAGCGTTGCTAGGCGACGCATGGTGACGCCATCGCTAGGCGGAGGTTTTGCAGCGTACACTCGACGGACCGTCCTCGAGCTTAAACAGCTTCGCTAGTTCACAGGGATGTGCGCCATGACGCTTGGACCTTTTGCACTACCTCCAGGATCGGCCCACAGTTTTTGTTCGCACTGCGTGGCCTAACCAAGAGCTTTAACAGCTCCGCTGTTAAAGATACGAGCATTAGAGCGCAGGGACACAGAATATGGCAAAGCAGTTCTGCGGAAATCTGCAGAATCCACAGGCTTTTTCTCTCTTTTTTTGTCTTTTTTTTCTAGCTTCCTGCTACTTTCATGTGGATGACGAGTTTTCCCTTTCTCTGAATAGTCTGCGCCATAACACCACCCAACTTCATTGGTTACCGTGGACGTTTCGGCAAGCTCAGCTACGAGCAGGCGAAGGCACACAGAATTTAGCGGACTCAGAATTCGAAGTCAGTCCTGATCGGTAAAGACCACTAGCTTACCTAAAAAAACATTAAGTAGTTGGTGAATAGTTCCGAGTGAATAGTTCGGATGGTAGAGTAATCGCTTCGGAAAGGCGATAGTCGGGGGTGCGATCCCTGGATCAGGATCAATTTTTTTTTTCAACTGTGAAGCTTTGTGTTAAACCCGTGTGGGTTTCCCTTGTAACTTCGCCTTGCAGTTCAGGTGATTGCTTTTTTTCTGTTTTATGAAACTTTGTCCCATTTTGAAAACTGATTTGCCACTATTCAGAGAAGTGCCACCTTCGTGTACCGGTGGAGGACAGTTTGCAATTTAAATCGGGAAGGCAAAGTGAGTTAGACGTCAGGTAAGACCTACTGTACAAAGGATTGTAGAAGAGTACAAGAGATTCTACAATAGAGACCTATTGTAGAAGAGTGACGGAACAAAGTATGTGATAGGATTTCAGGCTGGTCGAACTTATGCAAATGAGACGCTTTGAAGTGAAGATACTAGAAGAAAGTTGGAAGTTGAGAAGACAAACTGGGCCTTTATCGCTATTTACTGTCCAGATTGCAAATATGTGCGCACTTGTACTTCTGCACACTGAAGTGCATACTGACAGACAGGCGATCTGAAACACTAAGTGTTCTTAGAAAAGTTGGCTAGCGATTCGTTGTTACCTAGGGAAGTGCGGCTTACGAACGTGACCGTTCAGTATTGGTTTCTGTCGATGTCACTATTCCTGGTGCTTTTTCAATACTCTGTTATTTTTAATACTCTATTATACGCATTAATTTTTCTTCAGCAACTGAAGACATTGTACGGCTCCAGCAAAATTCAGTGCGCCGACTTCTACTTGCTCTCACCACATCTGACATAAACATAGCAATAAAGATAGTAAAATAAAGATATTAATAAAAAAGAAGGACGCCCCACCTTACGATCTACTAGAAATCTGTTACAGGAGTCGCTTGGCCCAACGCGATTTGCTGTCCGTAAAAAAAGGCCGAAAGAAACATAGCCAATATGAGCATTCTACGTCGCAGTCTCAGGCTCCTGGGGCGGTATTCGCACAAAAAAAAAATGTTCTTACGCTGAGAACTGTTCGTAAGACCAGATGCCAGCCAATCGCGATTCCCGACATATTACCCAAGTCGGAAGTCGACCGGCCAATGGGAAGCAGTCGTTGCGACCGCAAAGCTTAACTGGGGTGCTATGCAGGATGCCCCGAGTTTGGCGAAACTCGGGATCTTCACGAGCTCTGGCGACGCCCCAAGATCAAAGAACAAATGATAACAAGACGAAGTTTGTCCATCGGCACGCCTCCAGTTTCATTGGTTAATCTAGATTCACTCTGGGTGGCTATTATCCCTTGGGCGTTGCCATATGGGCGGTCGACAAACTGGGGCTCACGTGATCATACGGTCAGTGCATGGTCGTGCCTTCTTTCACTTGTTTGTCGTTCCACCGAGTGCAATACAGGCACAAGCAAGTTATAAAATAAATTCATTTAGTACAATAATATTAGTCACATTAACGTGGGTTGTAAGCATTTTAATGTTTCCACGATGTACACGGAATGTGTATTAGACTAATTTGTATTTAAATACGTTTCGCGTTATGCCACGAGGGGACGCTCGCCCCCCTCTTTTTTTTCTGGATTCGATTGGCACGGCTCGATACGTGCTTGCTCCAGCATTTCCGAGCACCGATTGGTGTGCGCTTGCTTTTCTCACTGGGTTTCCAACAGATCGCTCGTTGCTCCTTTGCTCTAGATTGGATTGGTGCGGCTTGCTACGTGCTTGCGCTCCCATTTCCGAGCAGAGATTGGTGTGCGCCTGGTTTTCACACTGGGCTTTTAACAGATCGCTCGTTGCTCGCGCTAAAGAAAAGCTGCGAGTAGCGCGCGCATCCAGCTACAAGACGAAGTGAGCGTCGGCTAGCGCATAAGTGGTTTGCCGCGCGCTTACCGTGTAAGCACACAGGAATGCCGGAAAGCACACATACAAGGGTCAGAAAACTACGCTTTATTTTCTTTTACTTTGCGATACACCTCCATACTGGCAAGCGTCGAGCGATGGCTTCTAACAACCGCAGGAAAGAGTCTTTGTAGTGGCTAGCCCGAGCGATCCGTGGCTTCTAACAAACGCACGAAAGGGTCTTTGCAGCGCACGTGGATGTTGACTGCCACCACATGCATCCCAGGTGGGACTCCAGCATCGGTGCAGTTACCCTGTACCCATCGCTGACGAGGGAGCGCTTCACTTTTTGACAATAACTTTCTTTTTTTTTTTGCGTGTGAACGCCCGTGATGGGGTCCACAAAGTTCACGCTTTGGTTGACTGTCTACCAATGCGGATTGAGGCATAGCCCCGTTAGCATCCACTAAATTTGGGATACATTTGTATGCGGCCAATTCGTCACTATGAATAATGGTCCCCGGTTGAACACTAGGCTGCAATAATGGCGCCTAGCGTCGCCGCCTTTCGTCGGTCGATTTGAAAGTCGCAGCACCCCTCTGGTCGCGCAGAACATGCCGAAGACCCATAGGACCCCAACTTTAACACCGCCGTAATTTTGGCGGCTTGCGGAAAGTTGTCGCCCGTCATTAGGCGGCCTCGATTGTATACTTTTGCTCGCCGCGAAGAAGGCACTCATCAATTTGCGCTATCTACCCGGGGTACCAAGTGGAGGTCGCGCCAGCAGCTCGTCCCTCGCGACCTTACGGGGGTAGTTCGTCCTGTCGGCGATGGTGTGCTCCTATAGAGGAAACAAGTCGCCGGTCATCTCCTTCAACAGCCATATGTCTACGCTTTTGCTCACGCAGTACGTGAGCCAAATCATTTGCCGCCTGGAGAGGTGGTCGTTCGGACGGCCGAGGCGGTCCGTGTTGGCGAAGTAACGTCCTTCGCCTCTCTGACCGTGCAGTGCAGCTTTACCGTGTAACTGCGAAAACTGATTTCGGCACCTGTTGCATCGGAAGGCAGCCCGGCTTCCATTCTGAGTCTTAAATATAATGTGACCACTTCGCCTACGCAGGTTGGTTGGCCCGGGTTGAACCCCAGGTGCTCGCAGGTGCCCCAGTACTCCGATGACGACGCCGGACCTGGCCTGGGGCTAGGGCGCGGTGGACGAGCAGCGCTTGAAACCGGAGAGAGCCGAAGCGATCGCACGAACTTATCCTCCGCTGCCTAGTCACATCAGTCTGTGCTCGGAAAGCATAATATGCCCGCCACGCAGTCTCCGCAGACAAGGAAGTTCGCCTAACTCGTCACACAGCCCGCGCACTGACGTTTTGGAAAGGCAAAAACGACGCTGAAACTCTACGTCGGTCATGTAGCTGAACGGGTCCAGATGGTAATATTGACGCTTGCCGCCGCTGGATGCGATGACACAGGCTGCTGCTGCCGCCGCCATGCTCCCGAGTTTAACTCGAGGGGGGTTTCGCGATGTACGAGTTTGGCCCGAGTTCGCGTGTCAATCAAAACCATACTTCACGCCCCGAGTGAGGCATGTAACTCTTGTGCGCGCCCACCACGGTTGGGCCACGCCCAACTTATTTTTTGACAACAGCGACGTGGTACGGAACTGAGAGGCATTAACAATCTTGACCGGCGAAATAAAACACGCACAACGGCACTGTCATCGGTGATGTACTCAGCACCACTATAAAAAAAAAAAAAGCGTCGGCTTTCGCTGCCTTATGCATATGTCTTCTTGGGCTGTGATGACCCACAACACGGTTCATTGCCTGCGTTGTGGCTACTTAGCGCACAGCAAATAATTATCCGCACGTCACTGTAGCTGCTTGCAAGGCGTCGATGCGCCGTGGTGGACGACGATCTTGAGCAGTGCGTAGTGTTTTGCAACGACAACGTATCGCAGCTGTCATTTAAGATGGCTGCTCTGTCAATGATATAGTGCAGCAAACACGGTCAGCGGTCAGCGCAAACACACCCAGTGCAATGGCATTTTGTCATCACAAGCACGGCACACTAAACAATTGCAACACCTTCCTGCGTTCGAAGTCTAATTTCCTAACTGCGCACAAGAGCCCTCACCCACCAAAATGCGATTGCTGCGCTGTCGTTACGATATCCATCTGCGATCGCTATTAGCTCAGCAGCAGAGGCAATCAGCAAGCACATTGGAGTGAACAACACACTCAAATTCTGCGCACATGCGCACGGAGGCACCTTCAATGAGCAAGCGGTGACAAGCGACGAACTGTGTCGCTGGGCAGCACGCTCGTGTTGGCAATGCATCGCGGAGACTTCGCGCACGCAGATAAACTGGTGCATTTTCATTGTGCTGCGTCACTACGGACCCAGAATACCGCACAGCCATTTTGCAGCGACAGCCGTTGCTCCCGTCTCTATGGCTAAAGTGTCGTTTCAGTTGGTAAAGTGGCGGCCTTAATAGCCGCCGCAGTGAAGCACCTGCGGTGAACAGCCATGCCGCAGCGCTGCGTTGCCAATCCCCTATTAGACAGGGAATGGGCAGATCGTTGTCATGACTGACTTTATCGAACATAGCACTGCAGCGCCCCTGGCGACTGCTCACCGCATTAACTCCCTCGTGCGTGTGACCCTCTAGAATGTATCCGCTTGTAAGCTTTCGCCTCACTGTCGCCACTCGCGGCAAAAAAGTACAAAATTTAATAATTCATTATATGTCCGTTTGTCATCACAAATTTACAGCATTCAAAACAAAAAAACCGATACTTTAAGAAGTAAAATGTTGGTTATTTTATTTGTTGTATTTCAAAGTATTCGATTGAGGGAAAGTATAGGTGCAAGAATGCACCGCATGTGCCCTGTTCGCATTCGACGGAGGATAGAAAGATAATGCCAGAAAAAGGAGGCACGCCCTTGACGCGCCCGAGAAAGGCGTGGCAAGCGGCTCACGGCAAGTGTGCAGATAGACAGCGGGGCAGTGACGGTATTCCGAAATTGCGATAGTACGTTGATAACAATACGCGGCGCTGGCGCGTTTTGTTGCGCAGTCCTCTGTGCTTGAAGCGCGGAAGCACTGTGCCGCGCAGGGTGCGCTCATGTTGTCATACGCGGATTTATCTCGACATTTCTTTTTGCCTGCTGTTATTGCACGTTCCTTGCTATCTTCGTTCACTGACTGCCATCGAGCAAACTCGGGTAAAACTCGGGTGAACGAGAAACTCGGCGCATCCTGCATAGCACCCTTGGTGTCCTCCTCCGTTGATAATAATCTGTAACCCAAGCCCCATACAGCTGATTAGCTCATAAAAACGGCCTTTGACATATTTTCATGACATTATAGGTTGCATACCGCAAGAAAAGTAATCCTTTTTTTTTTCTTTGAAATATTCAAATTTTAGACATTACGTATGTTCAGTTCATTAGACGTTGGGCCTTCATGTCGTCCCACTGTCCATGAAAAGGCATAAGTATATACTAAAGTTGGTATTCTTGTTTGTTATTTATAGAATTTGTTTTTACTTTCAACTTCTTGAACAGGTGTTGTAGTAGACGAAGGTACTGTACATGCGAATTTGCATGTAACTTGCACTGTGAACTGCCGCAGTAACATACACATGCACGGAATCGTCCATTTTGCGATATTCTGTCTAAGTATGTAGCAATGCAACGTCGAGTTCCACAGGTTCCATTGCTATACGTGAACTGCTTTTCAACGTCGTCATAGCAGTCTTTGCAACAATTGTACCCAAGCTTCTGTTCTATTTATAGTGAACAAATAAATTTCTTGGTAATAATTTATCGCTAAAATTATTACCGAGAAACGGTACGAGTGGGCAGCAAGTCCAAGAAACTAACATAGGGTTTTATCGCTTCGAGTGTTTCAGGAGTGAAATGATACTCATGACTCCTGTAAGCGCTAAAAAGTGCGTTACAGTCTGTGAATAAATGCATTTATTACAATAAATCTGGATTTCGGTTTCTGCCTTTTAATGTCCATATCAGTGCCATGTCCAGGCATCGGGTAACATAAATGAGTAATCTGTATCGGGGGGTTGTGCTCGCGTTCAATAAGCAGAAAATGAAGCACTCATTAGACAAGACTTCACAACGCGTAACTCGTTGGCGCCAGGCGGAACCGTCGACGAAAACCGAATCCCGATGCACGTATCAAATACGCACGGAGCGTTCGTTCTCATTCATTGCCATTTCCAATTGTATACTTGGCGCTGGCGATGGTGTCTGACTAGCATTAGCTGTCGCTGATTCAACTCCTGAAACTCGCGGCGGACTCCATGCGGACTCGTTTCCTGTTTCCTAATGGAAAACGGGCGGTCCTCTGACGCGCATCGATTTTGTTGCGCAGTTACTGCCGGAAGACATGGCAGCGGCAGCAGTGGTCGCTGTGCCAGTGAGCGATAACGCCGTCCAGAGCAAGCGCCGCCCAATTCCCCTCTCACTCAACCTTCTTCCCCTGGGGCTGTATTGGACTCGTTGTAATTAGTCTGCTTCGTGGCATGTTCCAACGTTGTTTGAGGTTTTGTGCTTCTGTCCGCGAACACAACTTCACAGAATGCAAACTTTATTTCCACACGGGACGTGCGTTCGATGCCACACTGTACGTGTTTACACCGCCCGCGTGCAACACAATCTATAGCGAAGTAATGACTTATTGCTGCAGTCGCAGACAACCACAACAACGGAGCAAAATGTCTGCGCTGTCAATCCAAGCCGGCTGCTGCTGACAGCCTCCAATTTGAAACATGGTAATTGCTAGTTCTGCCGGCGATTGCCGTAGCCAGGCAAATAATGGTACATACCAATATAAGGTCTATAAAGTTCATGAATGAATAGATACCTGGCCAGTGCTTTGTGTTGTGTGTCAGTCGATTGTCTAGCGTGAATTATTTCATTTATCATCTCTTTCACATGCAGTAGACGAGCCGCCAGACAGAAAGGCTCTCTCTCGCTCCTTGCAATAAAAAATACCCTTCCTTTATTGCAGCCATGTTGTTTGGATAACGGTTCTGCAAAGGCATTAGTCTGTCATTGTAAAGCCAAAGCTTTACTAACCTACTGGAGCCACGTTTCGCCGTCGCCAGCAATTTGACCTTCATTTGACCGCTGCTACACCGTAGCCGTGGCAACGCATCACGTGACTCCGCCACCGCTGCCACCGGCTTGGCACATGCGCTCTCCGCAGATGGGTCACCGCCTCACCACGTGACTCACCGCGCACTTAGCTAAGAGGAGAGCCGCGCTCGCCCAGTCCGTGTGAGCTTGGCCATGGATGAGAGCGAGGCCGGGCCGTCTTCTCTAAGCGTTGCGTGGGAGCGGGAGGCTTTGAGCCGTCGTCAGCAAGCGGCGTCTGACCACCCCGCGGATATTGCCTGACGAGCTGCTTCACTGGAGAAGGTCCGGAATGCCAAGCGCGCGAAGCTAACGTCGGAGACTGAGGAAGAGCGACGTTCGGCTCGCAAAACGCTTCGACTTGTCGGCTTATAATTTACACCTGGCTTAACGATGAGTACATACCTAAGTATAATAATTACAGCTAAATGAAAGGTTAACCAAGTGAAACCAAGACTTAACCAAGCTAAACCAAGCTTTCACTTTGCATATCCAGGGTTAGCTAAGCTAAGCCGCAGCCAGCTTTTTAATAAAATTATGATTTCGTTCCATGCATCCAGAACATTAGCACTTCAATGTCGCTGCGCATCTGTCACATCAAACTCGTCAAGGTTAACGTAGCACTTTTCGCCCACAGGAGACTCGAAACAAGCCGTGGGGATAGCTTGAGCGAGTTTCAGTGAGTTGATTAATTCGTGACAGAGCAATTTTGATTAAATGTGAAGACCTACATTCGGAGTTTTTTCTTATGTATAGGTCAGCAGAGCACAATAATAAGCAGATTGGGCAAATATAAAAGCAGAACTTAAGCGCAGGAATGTTTTGCCTAACATAACGGAAGGGGAGAGTAATGCAGTGGTTCCTAAGTGGTGAGAGTAAATCATGCGCAGCTGCCACAAGATCGTGTGCATCTACCAGACAGCTGAACGATTGTGCGTCAGAAGCGTGTATCTGTCCTATGCGTTCAAAGGCAGTCACCTCCAACGACACATAACAAGTGATATGCTACTTCGCTTCAAGCTCTCACGAGAGGCGATGTATTGAGCTCGGCATAGCCGTTTTCCCAGAGTACAGGGTGTTGCATAAGATCAAATCAGAAAGTAAAGGCTCGGTGATTTTTTATCATTGGTACTCAATATGTGACCCATTATAGGAGGTCCATGCGAGAGTATACACACACTTCGCAATTTTTGACTCCTATTTCCTCCACAGCTACCTTGGTTCTACGCAAGAAAAGTAGAAAATTACCTATCAAGAAAGGGGTCAGGCAATAAGACAAAATCTCTCCAATGCTATTCACTTCATGCTTAGAGAAGTATTCAAGCCCTTAGGCTGGGAAGGCTTAGGGGTGAAGATCAACGGCGAATATCTCAGCAACCTTCGGTTTGCCGATGACATTGTCCTATTCAGCAAAAAATGGGGACGAATTACAACAAATGATTAAGGACTTTAAACTAGAAAGTCTAAGAGTGGAGTTGGAGATTAATATGCAGAAGACAAAGATAATGTTCAATAGCCTGACAAGGAAACAAGAATTCAGGATCGCCAGCCAGCCTCTAAAGTCTGCAAAGGAGTACGTTTATCTAGGTCAATTACTCAAAGGGGATCCTGATCATGAGAAGAAAATTTACAGAAGAATAAAATTGGGGTTGGAGTGCATACGGCAGGCATTACCAAATCCTGACTGGGAGATTAACACTGTCCTTGAAAAAAAAAGTGTACAATCATTGGATCCTACCGGTTCTAACATATGGGGCATAAACTTGGAGGTTAACAAAGAATCTCGAGAACAAGTTAAGGATCGCACAAAGAGCGATGGAACGAAAAATGTTAAGCCTAACGTTAAGAGACAGCAAGAGAGTGCTGTGGATCAGAGAGCAAACGGGCATACCCGATATTCTATTTGACATTAAAAGGAAAAAATGGAGCTGGGAAAGCCATGTAATGCCTAGGATGAATAACCTGTGGACCATTAGAGGTACAGAATGGATACCAAGGGAAGGGAAGTGCAGTTGAGGATGGTAGAAAACCAGGTGGGGAGTTGAAGTCAGGAAATTTGAAGACACATATTGGAATCAGCTAGCGCAAGACAGGGGTAATTCAATATCGCAGGGAGAGGTCTTCATCCTGCAGTGGACATAAATATATTCTGATGATGATTTCGTCCTACGAGTTACGTGCGTAATGTCAATACGCTAGGTTCACGTGGTCAATGCATTCATAATTGAACGCTTTACCAAACAGTGTGTGTGTGTGTTAGTCACTGAATACACTTAATTTCTTTGTTGTGGTTTTTTTGAGCATATAGAGGGACATTAGTGCGAGCGTGGAAGAGGCGGGGAGGAAGGGGGGTGGCAGGGTGCGTGGGGATTCAAAAAATATCGCTTTCGGAAAAAAAATCTCGCGCAGCAGTCACTTTTCTCACGCAATCGAACGAGGTGGGCAGCTGAAAACATTCTCCTCTTAAAGTATAACATACAACTTGGAACAGGCCGAAAAGATCGCCGCAACCCATGGACGTTCACTTTATTGTCTGTGAACTGTTGCGAGCTCTAATGATGCCTTTAATGGCCGTACCGTTGTGAGATAGTCAGTACTTCAACGCAGTTACATGTCCACTGAACTTTATCGTGGCCACGAACAAAGTGACAACACGCCTGGCTGAGAGCAGATATGGCTGCAGTCTCTTTACTCTAGGGGGAAACTTCGAAATGCGGCTCAGATTTGAAATCGTTATGCTCAGCGATCATTCAGAGCAAAATCGATGACAACGCGACTGCGTTGTGCGCATTTGGCGATTTTCGTGTGCAGTAAATAGCGAACGATTTTACGCTGGAACATTGCGCCTTTCTGAAGCACAGCACGGCGTTTTGTTTCGTCGCAAACTTTCAGGCCCCACAGCCATTTCCTTTTGTTTTCGTAATCGGGGCGACAGAGAAACCAATAAAGCAATCTAGAAACTCAGCGAAAGTTTTGTTTCCCCGCTCTGCTAATTTTAACACTGTTCCAGTATAGCGTATGTTTTGAAGAAACATTAAGATAGAGTGCCGTCACTCGCTTATCGCCTTGAAAATATTGACCCAGTTGCTTGACTCCGTTCAGAAACGCCACTGCAGGCATAATTTGACTGCGTCATAGACGGGCGTCGCTTCTGTACTAAATTGTACCGGCACAGTACATGTATTGTTTTGAAAAGATGGCATCGCTATAAGACACGGGTGGCAGCGAGACGACAAGGATGAGCGCTGAATTTCCAACTACTATTATTGCGAATTATTCACAAATATATGCACGCTGTCCGAGCCAGGGGCTAACATCTGCACACGCATAAATATGCCAGCTCTTTTCCTCCCCGAGTCTGGCAACCCGTTCAGATTCTGCGATTTCCAGCGTCACATGCGTTTTTACTCTTTTCATAACGGAAGTGCTTGCGAGGTCGGCGACCAGTCCTTGCAAGTCAGACAGTGACTCGCCAGAAAACCTTCAAGATGTTTCCCTTCACACGTATTTTTTTACGGTGTTTGCCTGCTGCCTTGACCTATTGTTAACACATCTCCCAGTTTGGCCAACGTACACTTTTCCGTACCTTAAAGGTATTGATAAACTACGCCCTCTGCGCATTCAACAAAAGGCCGCTGGTGCTTTATGCCGCAGTCACGCTCCTGTGTTGCCTCCGGGTCGGTCAATCTGCAAAGCTTTGACAGCTTTTGGGGGGCAGAGAACACGACTTTCACGCACTGCCGCCTTTTCAAATATGTACCAACACGCCTAATTCGCCGCTATATTGTAGTGTTTTGTTACGCAAATTAAAAAAAAAACGCGTGAGGTATTCAAACACAAAATGCTTTTTTTCTCAACTAGTCCTCAGTGCAACAATACCGCAGCCAATCGTTTGCATAGTTCAAGCCTTTTTGTTCTACCCTTGGCATATTCATTCAGAGCTCTGATGTTTTTTATTTAATCATGACGTGAGTTTGCACGTGTGGATGCCACCATAAAGCATTTATATATATACATAAATATATAAACAGATCCATGCTGTTGTATACGAAGAGCGATGACGGCTGTTGTTCGAATGACTCACTTGTTTGGGATTGATCGGCGGCAATAATTTGTCTCCACTGCGCAAGAAGGGATGGTGAGCTGAGATCTTTAGCACGGTACAAAACTTTACTTATGTTCCAAATTTCAGTACGCTTCTAAAGACTAACATTTCAGTTATATACAATTATACCATTATGTCACATACAAACTATAAAAGGCTCAGCACAACACCCAAATTTTCTTCAGACTTTTTTAAAATTATTATTAGTAGTAGTAGGAACTCATTTCAGTAATCTAAGACGATCACAACAGTGTTATTGTACAATGTTACCCCAGTGTTCAAGTAGATTGTAATGCGCTCAACGAGATTATACAAATAGCATTGCCCTGTTGGTATAATATGACTTTACTTAGAGCGGCCGTTGGAACATGCTTGCATACTTGAGAAACCAGTCTCAATTTCGGCGGTATATAGGCTGGTCTGCCACTGCAATACTCAGTTAAATATTGCATTCTCTAAATGAAAGAAAGGATATGGCTTGCAAGACGCGGGGTGCGCTCTCTCGGTTGGTCGTTCATTCGGTGCTGCGTAACTGAATGGGCATTGCAGAGAATGAATGGGAATTAACTAATCACTAATTAACTTCCTGATTATTAACCTTACAGCTTATATTGCAATTTACGAATTGTAGCCGGTGAGTTTGCAATACGCATCCACTTGAAATGAATCTTCAGGATGACACTAGTTTCGAGGTATTATTTCCCAAAGTGTGGGACGAAATACATGTGCATTCCAGTTACGTTTGTGCTTCAATGCACAAAAAAAAGCGTTTTGCTGAAAAAGTGGAACGGTGCATTTTTAGGGCGAGTTTGATGGTGAATATCTCCAAACTGATGTCATTCTGGAAATTAATTCCAAGTGAACGCCCTTTGCAAGGTCGCCGGCTACAATTCGTAAATTAGAAAATCTGCCGTAAAGTAATTTATTGGGAAGTTAATTAGTGATGTTTTGCTAATTATAATATGTGTTTTGATTTCTCGCGCAAAGTAATGTCCGCCTGTCTCAATAATCCAGCTCAAGGACTAAAACTATGTTATCTGCAACAGGCGATTTATAAGAATTCCAGGAAACTTAAAAATGGTCACCCCGTATAATCATCCATATCACCCCACTACTAACCTATAGTGGTTCCTTCGTGGGAAAAATACGCAATGCTCAAAACGACATGTCATGGAAAATGTCGGCGTTACGCGCACGAAAAATAGCTAAAGAAACTGGATTGACAGTCTGGTGAAAGAAACTACGTAGATCTCGCGCACTCCCTTTCATACAGCTACAATGCTGCCACCGCTTGCGTGACAGCCGCGACTTCCATCTGCACAGCTCGGAGCGCTGTGTGCTTCCACTGACGACTATTGCCTGTCCTCCTCCCTGGTTGCCTCTACGTAATTTATGGTATATATGTCTTCTATATATGCTTGCACATGACAAACGGGCCTTCCTCTAATGCTTCCTTTTGGCAGGCCGGCCGGTCGACCGGTATGTCACCGGAAACTGTCGTTGAACCCCAAAAAAAAAAAGAAATCCAGGTCATCTATACTGCGGTACCCTTATCTTTCGCTATCGCAGTTTTAGCAATGTAATACAATGATGAAAACAGTTTAGAGATATGCCGCCAACGCATTTCTCTTTGCGAATAAATGTGTTGGTGTTCTGGTTATTTTTCCAAAATTGTTTCTCTCGCCAAATTAGAGATCATGCCAACTATAACTCATATATGTGGTGCGTGAGCAACTCAAGGACGATAATTTCAAAACAATGCTTATCTCAGAATTTGTTCTACGTGTACATGTCTCGTACACTGACCGGCTTTAATTCTGCATGCCCACGGAACAAATGGTTTAAAGTAACTGATTAAGGAGTTACTTATTGAGTTCAGATAATGATTCACTTGGACACTGTCACGCATTTGTAGGTGTCCGCCACAGGTCGTAATTCATCATCGAAAATAAACTTTATTTCCTCTACTGCGTGATCTTGAAACAGTCTGGGGTCTTTTAATTGAGCCAGGTGTGCATAACTGCGGAGTGCTGTTGGTTGATGAGAGCGTACATTACGCTAATGAAAGAGGTTTAGCTTCAGCACAAATAACAAATGAATTTGTTTCGGTTGTATATGTCGAACAAATTGCTGCGATACATTTGTGCCGCACTGCCTCAAGGAATAAGAAATGTCACAGTTTCACCATAAGAGTGAAGCAATGAATACGATGGCAACATGCTATAATACACGAAGTGTCAGGCTCGTAGCTGTAATGGCAGTATGAATTGAAGTAAGCGTAAGCTGACTAAGAAAAAACGATCTGTTGTGCGAGGGGCCCCCTGCTTGAATCCTGCCATCGGGCAATTTCGTTTATGTTTGGTAATTAAAGCCAACGTCTATTTTTAGCGACTTTGCCACCTCTTTTCTGTATCAGGTATGTTTCAAACATCTTTTCTGAGCCAATCCCGGAGGCCGGCCCTGGAAAGAAGCAGCGCCAACGTCATTTTCAGGTTCAAGCTCGGTCGTTATTTTGCACCTTTAATATTTAGGTCTGAGAAGATGTAGAATAAAATACACGCGCTGTCGGTGTTTTCATTCATGCATTGGTTTGCGGGCTAACATTCTCAAAATTCTGAGGAATAATTTTATCAAGACCTGCTATGCGCAACTTTAGTGATAGAATAGTGTAGCAATATAACCCACATATACCACATGTCATATAGCGTGGCATGACATACAGCATACATATACCTAAATATTTACGGAACGTCACGGCGACTGCGACGAAGACAGCAATAAGTCGCTTGGAGTGTCCATATCGTTGCTATCGCAATAAATATCCGAGGACGCCTACGCACTTCTTTAGAGTTGTAAATGCGAAAGCATTAATGTCCAATTGAACGCCGCTTGTCCTTCGAGTTATGTCCTTCGAGTTATGAACTTCCGCGGGCAAGTGAGCGCGTTTTGATTAGGCCTTACGGAGGCGCACTTAGAACGTAGACGAGAGCGGTCGCGGTCAAGGAACGCGCGGATAACACAGACTTCCGAAAGCGAGGGTGACGTGGCTTCATGGCGATGCCCTCTTCCCTCACGCAATACCGCGGCAGCAGGTGCTCCTTTTCACCCGCTTTGCTGCGGGTGAAGCAAACGCGAGCCAGCGTCACAAGCGTGCAAGGCACGAGCGTGCAAGGCGCGCTCGTGGCGTGGCGTCGCAGCCAATCAGAAGTTTCACTGCTAAGGACACCGCCAGCTTTTTAGGCGAAAGCCTTTATTGGCTCATACTCGCGGCGTTCGACCGTCCGTCCGTCCGTGCCCTGGAACGGTGCCAGCTGTGGCCTCTCCCCCTCACACTGTCTCAGCAATCAGATGATGACACAGCGGCGCATAGCAACAGTTGCGCCACCGCAGCTGTGGCCTCTCCCCCTTACACTCTCTCAGCAATCACGTGATGGCACAGTGGCGGCGTCCGACCGTCCGTCCGTCCGTGCCCTGGAACGGTGCCCACTGTGGCCTCTCCCCCTCACACTGTCTCAGCAATCACATGATGACACAGCGGCGCATAGCAACAGTTGCGCCACCGCAGCTGTGGCCTCTCCCCCTTACACTCTCTCAGCAACCACGTGATGGAACAGCGGCGCGCGCGACAACGCTCCTTCGTCAGACGTCTCGTTGCAGCAGTCGAGTTAGTCAGATGGCTCCTAAACGGCCCGGTGATGATTCCAGGGCAAGCGGTTCGGAGAAGCGCCCCAAGAATGGGGATTCCCCCGATACCAGACATGGCATAGTGCCGGACATGGCATAGTCAGTCGAATGGCCACAGGCTTTCGCCGAACACACTTTGGAATCTACAAAGTGTCCTTCAAATTTTTCGCTCAATGGGCCATTTGACGCATTCGCATCAATATGCGTGGATTACATATTGCGCACGAGGAAAGCAAGCCATGAGATACAAAAATTATGGTGAGGCATTAAAAAAAATAAAAGAAAAGCCTCGCCTGTGCCACCGAGGTATAACAGGCTAGCCATGAGATAAAGTGAAAAATAGTCGGTTTTACCCATCAAGTATCTTACATGGCTAATTTCAGCACTGGTTTCAATGCGAAACGTTAAACATCTCGCGCAACATAGCTTGCGAAATAAGGTGCATGTTTGAGCAACTCATCTTGTAGCTAGTTATCTTGCGCTAATTATGGCGACGCTGAAGATTTAATGTATTCTATCGCTGTCCAAAAAAAAAGATTTAAATAGACAGTTTCAGAGTCAAATTAGCTAAACGGAGCAATTTTGGTTGATAATATTTTCCCCAAATACCTTATGCAATTCTAGTGGGCCGAGCCACGAGAAGGCTATACAATCTACATGCGCGTCCCTGCGGGGATTAGTTCCGTTACATGTGTCAGAGAGAACGTTTCGAGTAGGTGGTACCGTAAGAAAATTTGGCACTAGAAATAGCAATTGTACCCTCAGCTTGTCTGCAATATGGCGCACAATAGCAACATGCTGCCCGTTTCGCTTTAGCAGCATGCCTATTTAACGTTGTTTTTTTCTTCTGCCCCAAGCTCTCTTGGACTGAATTACCGAACACCGGCGGCAACTTTTGGCGTGCATGGGCAAAGTTGGCGTGTCCGACTACCATAAAAGGCAGTCTTCCCGGGAAAGTTTATCCATTATGCACCGTTCGATTGTTCACTCCACGCACTTCCTTGTAGCGTTAGAGAACATTTAAGCGCAGTTTAACCCGTCAACCAGCAAACTCTTTGCTATATACTAACCAAGAAGAGAACGAAAATTTTCTGGCACAGGCAATAACAAGGAGATGAAATATGAAGCCACCATTTCTGACACGCAAAATCCGCTATCAGCCCGGCACAGGACCTAATTAATGCTTCTTATCGAGTTTCGCTGAGCGAACGATACAAACGAAAGCGCAACGGGAAAATAAAGTGAACGACAACTCCGTGGTAATGAACCTCCTTTGACAAAGTCGGCTGAAACAATATATATATATATATATATATATATATAATATATATATATATATATATATATATATATATATATATATATATATATATATATATTCTTCGCTCGTTGCACGGGCGTGCGTGTGCCTTTTCAGTTCGTGCTTATTTTGCTGTCCAGGACGCGGACGGTGAGATACAATCTCGATGAATGTTGCGCGCAACTCAAACTTCAGATAAAGTAAACAAAGACACAAAGAAGCCAAGAAGACCACAATTCAAGCTTTATTTTGTCATCTCTCAGATGGCGCCTTTTTTTTCGGCAGTAAGCATTAACTGGTTTCAATCAAATTTGTTTTTGCGGGGAAAGAAGGCCATTGAGAGATATGGGGGAAGGGCGGCAGCTTTATCTTCTCCGAAAAGGATGTGCTACTGGACCGAACCAACACAATAAACATGGGAACATGTTCTTGATATTGTGAGCAATAATAGACGTACACATGCATAAATTAAACTATTATTTTTTTGCGGCATCAAGTGGCTGGTATCTGAGCACTCCAGAGACAGGAGCTCATTTATGCTCAAAGGAACAGAAATGCAGAAGGCGGTCCTTCTTTTTTTCTTGTTGGTACGCATTGTACCGTTTAAGGCTGAAATATTCACTACTGGTATCTAATTCAGTATGCCTCGGCTTCTCACCTGCACAGCCATATTATTATATGTACTGCTAAGGGAGTTACGGGGGTGATACAGACTTGCCGTAAGGCACGATGTTTAGTGTACCCGCCGTGGTGGCTTACTATTCTGTTACGCTGCTGAACTCCAG
Organism: Dermacentor silvarum; assembly: GCF_013339745.2. Taxonomy (NCBI): domain Eukaryota; kingdom Metazoa; phylum Arthropoda; class Arachnida; order Ixodida; family Ixodidae; genus Dermacentor; species Dermacentor silvarum. Next base: position 258,631,077 of record NC_051154.1, read on the forward strand.
AGCTGGAGTTACGTTCACACAATAACACATGCCAATTAAGTTAGGTATGTGTTTTATGTGTGCTGTATGTCAGTGTTGCGTATAATTAAGCGAGTGCATTGACATGGAAAGATGAATATATCTTACTACACTCCTGGGCTCGCTGTCATCGGCCATTCCTACCGATAGTAAGATTCATGAAAAGCATGCGCCCCCATTGACGTAGTTGACGCTTGAAAGACATGAGTGAAGTTTTTCTACCACATATATTCTGATCAGGTTGAGCTCAGAAGCTACATATAGGTTTTTGAAACTTTCACGTGATCATGCAGCCACTCTGACGAACAATATAGAGGTAGAACCTAAGCGATCACCAACTTAGCGATGCGATTTTCTGAAAACTGCAGCTCGACCTGCCAAAATGTGCGTATTTCAGCTGCGCTTGACTTGACTCCGATGGCAGACCACGAGTAACTCTGCAGCTTGCTTCACTTTGCTCTTATTAGCCCCCTGCCGGCGTAGGATTTCAGCTTAAGCGGCTACCTTATGGGATATCCGACGGACCTGCCCTTGTTTCTGCTGACGAATATAGCTACAAAAGCGTAAGAAACTCAATAGCGATAAAGAAGAAACGACTACACATCGCTACAGGGTAGCGTCCTCACATTCCTGTGAAAACCGGAATATATAGAAGGTGGAACATTCCACCACACCTTCGGGAAACTTCCACCACACCTTTGATTCCCTTTACCTGACAGCCGTTCTATCCACCATTTTACTGAAATGCACAGAGATAAATAGATTTGTTGAGAAGAATATACTTTTTTTATTATTCAGTCAACATAACGTGTTTTGCTCACCAGGAATAAAGCGCCGCCATTAACGTTTAGGCAATATCTAAGCGGATGACAATACGTGCTGTATCCCACAGCTGGCAGTCACATCCGTGATTAAAATCCCGTGTCTGGAAAATATTTAGAGAAACCCTCTTTTAGTTTCTGCTTCCAACACAGCGAAGTGTTTTCGGCTTCCACTCCTTTGCAGTGCAGTTACAGCAGATTTAATAAAAAACTCGGCCCCTGCGGTACCGGTTAGTGGACACTCAGTTTTCTTCGCTACCTAATGAGCGGCTTCAAGTTCTTGGTACTAATTTTTTAGGTGTTTGGTTTTGTTAGATGTGAACGCTTGAACGCTTCGGAATATAGGAGATGGTCTTAAAGCTGAAGAATAAAAACCAGAAAGTATGTGTTTTATTTGTGTGTAAAGTTGCCAACATTCTGAAAAGCAAACAGCACACTAAATATTGTTTTAAATGAACTGCTATGGAATTTTGTGTTACGTGCAACGTGAAGTCATGAATTTTGCTTGTTTTAGTAGATCTGCCGTAGGTTGCTCGATGCTAATTATGGTATCCTGTGTGTATTATAGTAACAGCACACTTGCACATCAACACAAGCAACTCATTGTTGCAAACCTTCAAAATTACTTGTGCGCACGCGTAGGCAACCATCACCTTAAAATAAATGAAAAGGTGATATGTTCTGATTTCTGATTGACGGCTGCATTACAACCAAGAAGTGTACTATCACTTCGACTTTTTGGCGATGTCTGCTAGTGATGTAACAGATCACATTTGAAGAAATGTAAATCAGAGATGCGATCTCTCTGCCTTTATTGTAAACAAATACAAATAAGTATCGCTGGGCTGCTGGACGCATGCTCACTGGATCAATTCTCGGCACTGAGCGTGATGTTAGATAAACGTTTGTGTGGCAAGATGCTGTCCATCCGTGTTTCTATTTGGAGAAGGAACATGTTCTGGAGCTCGTTGTAAAGAGCATAAGGACTTTGAAATATCTGCGCGCGCCCTTATAGTAAACGTGAGTGTCAAACACAGCCCCTTCAATACACCTTTGAGAGGTATAGAAAACAATTTAGACACGCTTGGCTGCAGTATCATCTTTGGGGTGAAAAGAAAAAAACGTAACCGCTTTTATTGAGCATGGCCACCGGTTCAACTCCCACTCCCCCCCTAGGCGGCCGCAATTACATAGGCGAAATGTCAAAATACTCGTGCATTTAAATTTAGGTGCAAAAAAACACGCAAGGGGGCGAAATTATCGATCCGCCACAGTACCTCAGTGGCCATGGCGACGTGCTGCTGAGCTCGAGGTCACGGGCTCAATACTGGGCATGGCCGTGCCATTTATATGGAGACGAAAGACAGGAACGCCCGTGTTCTTAGATTTAAGTGCACGTAAAAAATCCCAGGCGGTCAACAATATTCCGGATTCCCCGCTACGATATGGCTGAGTATCAGATCAAAGTTCGGCACGTTAGACCCTACATTTAATTCTATGCTCTACACACTTTAATTATACGGAGCCTTTCATTGGGCATCTGTCGTAGGCCCAAATGGCTTTTGCACGTTCGACCCCCGAATCAATGATTAAATTTTTTAATGAGCACTTTTTGAGTGGTTCC
>NC_051154.1:258633639-258799692 GCF_013339745.2 Dermacentor silvarum
AACAATGTCCGAGTCTTCCACTGCAATAATGAAAAAACACTAGTACATAGGTAGGGCTAACCGGCAGTCCATGTATGCAGGTATTTATTAAAACAGAACTGCTCTCCTTCTATTGGAAATTACGTCTAGTAGAAATTGCAATGTGTGTTCGAGTTGATATTTCTTGCAGCTCTGCGCACCGTTAAACAAGGGGCCGAATACACAGGCTATTCCTTCGTAAGAAGTATTTCTGTTCAGAAGTATGAAGAAGAAGTATTTCGGTGTATGTCGTGTTCCATGATTGCCTAGAACCTCATCTCATTATCATTTCTATCGGAGAAAGTTATTCTCCTCTTCAAACCCCAACTCTCACACTATCCCTTAGAAAATCCCATCAATTAAATTGCCAAAGACATCCTTGCTCATCAGCGCGGAGTCCGCAGAAAATACCCGCCGCCTCACCCACAACTTAGCGGGGAAGAGACCGCCGATTGGCGCAGAAAACAGACGGGGTTTTCCCCCAACTAAACATGCTACACGCCATGTATCCCACTCGCTATAGGGCTAAGTGCCTTCGGTGCGGTGGCATACCCACCCTAATGCATGTAACCTGGGAGTCCACTAAGCATCCTCGTAGGCGAACTAACAATGTCACAATGCAGCAGTGGGAGGCTCAGCTCACTCGTTGCGACTTGGCAGGACAAAAAACCTTAATTAGCCAGGTCAGGCAAGCTGCAGAAGCCAGTGGAGCCCTGGCACGAGGCTATCTATCTATCTATCTATCTATCTATCTATCTATCTATCTATCTATATATATATATATATATATATATATATATATATATATATATATATATATATATATATATAGTTGGGCATAAGGAAATCACGCTGGCCCCGGTAGTAAATTGAAGAAAAGAGAAGACGACGTACGTTGTATTAGCACAGTATATTTTGCAACGTTTCGGCTGGTGGACCAGCCTTCGTCAAAGCAACAAGTACATGCGATCGCGTTTCCTTATATACACGCTATACATAAGATTGTGTTGTGCACAATAATGATAATGACAATGCAACGTAAAATTCGCGATAACAGCGGCGAAGCTGATCATACGGTAAGTGATTTGGCATTCTCTTAGTACTCGCCACAGCATAGTCAAATCGCACGTAACGAAAAAAATAGAGATACAATTCGCAATTACACTATATGCAGACATGTTCCGGCCGTAACTAATCATGTAATCTCAGCGGGGGTGGCATACAGCCCACGTGGCACACAGCACAGGGATCATTGCAATGCAAGCCACTCGATATCAATAACAAACATGGAAATGTGGCTCACACGTGGCATACAGTAAAGGAACGAATCGTTAGTTTACTAACCAACAACCTGTGGGGGTACTAAAGCGCCATGCGACAGTACAATGCAGGTGATACGCACTGCTCAGTAACCGCCATAGTTGAGCAGGCTGAATGATGATGATGAAATGATGATGATAAGGAGAAAAAAATGTAGTTTTTAAAGAAAGCTACGTTTAATGGCAGACATCGGGAGTCACGGCTAAAGTCAAGGATGCTTAGTAGGAACACTAGTTAGTGTGCCTGTACTTTCGTTAATGCCAGATGACACGGTGTTAAATTTATAGATCAGGTAAGACTCGCGGACTTCGCGATCGTGATGGGAATGAAAGTCTGATTCAAGTATAGTAACCCTGAGGTTTTCGAAAGAATGCCCTGGTAGGCGAACATGTTTTGATAATGGTAGGTTAGGAAGCGTGTTAGCATGCGATCTGTGGTTATTAAAGCGTATTCGGAACGAGGTTTCTGTTTGGCCAATATACTGTTTTCTGCAAACAGTGCACTCAAGAATATATATTACATTGGAGGTGTCGCAATTAAAGGATCCGCGATATTTTAGGGTAAAGTCTGAAAATGTGCTAATCGCTTTCTGGGTGGTTTGCATATGCATACACACCTTGCAACGTGCTTTGTTGCATGGGGCGCAGCCAGATGTTTTATTCTGCTCATTTAATTTTGAGGAGGTTAACATATCGCGGAGGTTTTTACCCCGTCGGTACACGACGCGAGGCGGTTCGGGAAATATATCGGAAAGATGTTCACTTTGGGCAAGGATATTGTGGTGGCGTTTCAATATAGAAGAAACTTTTGGCGCTTATGCCGAGAATGTTAGCACAAGATTGGTATTCGTACGTCTTTCGGGTAATCGATTACCGCTAAGAACATGCAACGTGATATCCTCGAGGCGTACAAGACCCGTGTTCCCTACCGACCGAATCTGACGAAGGAAGAAAAATCAGCGCTAGAACAATTAGGCAATAACCATGACATTGTTATTAAACCTGCAGATAAGGGAGGAGCAATCGTTCTCCTTAATAAGGAGGATTATGTCGAAGAAGCTAACAGACAACTCTCGAATGCCAGTTTCTACAAAGCACTTCCGAACGACCCACCCGGTAATTTTAAGGCCATTTTGAAAGATACACTTATGGCACTACTGAAAGAGAAAAAGCTAGATGAAAAAACCGTTCGGCTTCTGCTACCGCTCAGTCCTGTGGCGGGTAGATTTTACTTGCTCCCAAAGATTCACAAACAAGGTAACCCAGGCCGCCCGATTATTTCCGGCACAAACACTACAACTGAGAACTTGTCACGTTACATAGACTCTCTTATCAACGAGATTCCCGGACCATTTCCCTCTGTCTGACTAAGGCTGGCCTGCAACCTAACATCAAAAAATGCTTCTTTGCTGCTCGTAAGCTTGCCATCTCAGGCCACGTCGTATCCAAAGAAGGCGTGCTTCCGGATCCTGCAAAACTCCATGCAGTTACCGAGTTCCCCAAGCCCACTAATCTGAAGACACTACGCAGTTTCGTCGGCCTCTGCTCCTATTTTCGCCGCTTTGTGAAGAACTTCGCCATGATAATCACCCCATTTGTAAAGGATACGAACTATTTTCTTCAAGGTATATTAAATCTTGTCATTCCGCAAAATGCAATCCTTGTAACGCTCGACGTCGCCTCTCTTTATACCAACATACCGCATGCCGATGGAATTGCAGCAGTCCTTAAGACTTATGAAGATTCTCGTTTCGAGAAACCTGTTGATAAAGAAACCCTGGGATCGTTGTTAAAGCTAGTTCTTGAGCTCAATAACTTTGAATTTAATAGTTGTCATTATGTTCAGATCAGTGGTACGTCAATGGGAACTCGAATAGGCCCAAATTATGCTAATATCTTCATGGGTGTTCTGGAAAATGATTTCTTGTCCAAAACTAACCTACATCCTTTCTTTTATAAGCGTTTTATTGACGATATCTTCTTGATTTGGACACATGGGGAAGTGGGCTTGTTAAAGTTCATAGAAGAGTTTAACCACTTTCACCCTTCAATCAAATTTTGGCACAATTACTCCTCATCTTCGGTCAACTTTCTTGACGTCACAGTCACGCTATCGCAAGGTAAACTGCTGACAAAACTTTATCGCAAACCTACTGATAGAAACCAGCTTCTACACTTCCAGAGCAGCCATGTACGACATTGCAAAACCGGTATCCCCTACAGTCAGGCTCACCGCTTCAAGCGATTGTGTTCTGATCGCAAAGATTTTATTTCTAATTGCGAACAACTTAAAAGTGCTCTCGTTAAACGGCAGTATCCATCAAACTTAATTGACGACGCCATATGCCGAGCAGACCAATTAAGTAGAGCCGATGTTCTTAGCGGTAATCGATTACCCGAAAGACGTACCAATACCAATCTTGTGCTAACATTCTCGGCATCAGCGCCAAAAGTTTCTTCTATATTGAAACGCCACCACAATATCCTTGCCCAAAGTGAACATCTTTCCGATATATTTCCCGAACCGCCTCGCGTCGTGTACCGACGGGGTAAAAACCTCCGCGATATGTTAACCTCCTCAAAATTAAATGAGCAGAATAAAACATCTGGCCGCGCCCCATGCAACAAAGCACGTTGCAAGGTGTGTATGCATATGCAAACCACCCAGAAAGCGATTAGCACATTTTCAGACTTTACCCTAAAAATTCGCGGATCCTTTAATTGCGACACCTCCAATGTAATATATATTCTTGAGTGCACTGTTTGCAGAAAACAGTATATTGGCCAAACAGAAACCTCGTTCCGAATACGCTTTAATAACCACAGATCGCATGCTAACACGCTTCCTAACCTACCGTTATCAAAACATGTTCGCCTACCAGGGCATTCTTTCGAAAACCTCAGGGTTACTATACTTGAATCAGGCTTTCATTCCCATCACGATCGCGAAGTCCGCGAGTCTTACCTGATCTATAAATTTAACACCGTGTCATCTGGCATTAACGAAAGTACAGGCACACTAACTAGTGTTCCTACTAAGCATCCTTGACTTTAGCCGTGACTCCCGATGTCTGCCATTAAACGTAGCTTTCTTTAAAAACTACATTTTTTTCTCCTTATCATCATCATTTCATCATCATCATTCAGCCTGCTCAACTATGGCGGTTACTGAGCAGTGCGTATCACCTGCATTGTACTGTCGCATGGCGCTTTAGTACCCCCACAGGTTGTTGGTTAGTAAACTAACGATTCGTTCCTTTACTGTATGCCACGTGTGAGCCACATTTCCATGTTTGTTATTGATATCGAGTGGCTTGCATTGCAATGATCCCTGTGCTGTGTGCCACGTGGGCTGTATGCCACCCCTGCTGAGATTACATGATTAGTTACGGCCGGAACATGTCTGCATATAGTGTAATTGCGAATTGTATCGCTATTTTTTTCGTTACGTGCGATTTGACTATGCTGTGGCGAGTACTAAGAGAATGCCAAATCACTTACCGTATGATCAGCTTCGCCGCTGTTATCGCGAATTTTACGTTGCATTGTCATTATCATTATTGTGCACAACACAATCTTATGTATAGCGTGTATATAAGGAAACGCGATCGCATGTACTTGTCGCTTTGACGAAGGCTGGTCCACCAGCCGAAACGTTGCAAAATATACTGTGCTAATACAACGTACGTCGTCTTCTCTTTTCTTATATATATATATATATATATATATATATATATATATATATATATATATATATATATATATATATATATATACACAAGCCCAGCCAACACCTGTCATTGGCTGAGCAATTATGGTTCGCAGCACGACCCATAGCATTAGGTTCAGCAAAACGCACCAGCGCAAGGTTTGCCATAAAACCTAGAGCCGCTGTCTTTGAGTTCTTAGAACGACGGATATGCCTTGAAAAGTTGTCATCACGCATTGTTTCAGGCACGCGTTTCAAAAACAGGACATGGTTTCGCACCTATGCCCTTGTATCCTCGCACCTGCTCCCGATACCCGCTGAGATGAATTCTTGCAAATCATCCCACGTGACCTGAGGCATGATCGAAAGGATGCGCGAAAAAAGCTATCATTACGGCACTGCAGAGTAGCGTTAAGGCACGGCCATAGTAGAGGAAAAGCGCAGTCGGCATAAGCCTCTCATGTCAAAACATGCCAGCACTGTATGGCCCCATTAGCGGGAGTTTTGCCGCCTCGACAAGCGTGAAATAGGTACGCTTATAGCTCGAAATACTGTGGTTGTGATTCGCAACGCTGAATAAGGGTGGTAATTGCTCGCGGTGTTTCTCCGTGTGAATCAACCAGCCGCGTACCACGTGCCGCATGCGGACGTCACGTGGGGTGACGTCACGATACAAATATTCCAAGTTAACAACGTCAGGCTACAACAATCCTTCATCCTTAACGTGAATAACGGTCCACTGGTTTCTTGTTACGGCGCGACTATCGGCATTTCCGGGACCAGGTTACCTGCAACGGGAACGGGTTGTGCCAGAACTGTTTTTTCAGGAGGCCCTGACGCTGTTCCCTGCACCGACGTCGTTTCTTGTTTCGGCTGTAACGAAGGAGAAGTGCTGGTGTTAGCCAGGTGCATGCATCTCCGGTGTATGAAATACGACGACGAAGTGCCGGTCAGTCAGGCGCATCACCAACGCTTTTACGCACGGGGCTTGTCCTGACTGCTCGCACGGTTCTGACTGCCGCACCGACTTCGACCTCTCAATGCTGTTTATAATCACCTTGACATTTGGCGAAGAGTACTGGGTACGACTCCATCAAGGCTGGAACTTCGAACTCGAACCCTTCAATCATCTCGGCCCATGCCGGACGATCCAGCCCAGCCTTCTCGAACCATGCCTGACGATCCAGCCAAACAAGCTGCAGTCACGTCACCAACTGTCATCTGTCCTGACATGCAGCGTCAGCGGGATCCTGCGATTTTTGCGGGTAACGGTGATCAGGAAGTCGAGGACTGGCTCGCCTCGTACGACAGAGTCAGCAGGCACAACCACTGGGACGATAGGGAAAAGCTTTAAAACATAATTTTCTACTTGAGCATCGTTGCACATTTGGGGTATCGTAACCACGAATGCGACATCTCGACATGGTTGGCGTTCAAGACCAACTTCACGGAAGTCTTTGGTCGTCCTGCTGTACGTAAACTTTGGGCCGAACAACGCCTGCGCGGACGCGCCTAACAACCAGGTGAGAATTTCACCAGCTATATCGAAGACGTCGTTAATCTGTGCAACAGAGTCGACGCAACGATGCCAGACGCCGATAAGATCCGGCATATCCTCAAGGGAATTGAGGACAACGCCTTCCAGATGTTGGTCGCCCGGAACCCGACCACAGTGTCTGTCGTCATTGCGCTATGTCAAAGTTACGACGAACTTTGAAGGCAGCGAGTTGTCACACGACATCCGCCTTCAGAATTCGCCCCTGTCTCAGGTCTGACGCTAGGTATTGACGAGTCGCCTCTAATGCACCAGATAAAGGCGTTCGTGCGAGAAGTTGCTCGGCAGCTTTCCCTGGTGCCCTTTACGAACGCGCAACCATACTCCCCACTGACACAGGGGTTACAGACCGTCATCAAGTCGCTGAGTGCCTGCCAGCTGCTATTCAACCACCTCCAGTCGCGGCGCCCTTGACATACGCTGACGTCGCTGCAAGGCCGCCCTTCGCTCCACGTCCACCTCTCCAAGCTGTTGCGCGACCGCCCCCGATTCCCTTCTCGCCGCCTGCACCACAGCTACCACTCCAGCCAAATCCTTGTCGCACAGCCGACAACCGCCCAATTGGCTACCATTGTGGTATTCCGGAACACGTTGCCCGCTTTTGTCGACGTCTTATGCAGCCTACTTATGATTACCGCCGACCCATCAACAGTTACGCCCCTCGACAGCTACAATCCCCTGTGCCGTCAGATGAAACCCCCGTTCCCTACACTACTCGTCGTTCGCCATCCCCACGCCGCCGTTCCATCTCACCGATGAGACGCCGGCCAAACCCTCTGCCTCAGGGAAACTAAGTGTCGCAGTTCCCGTGGCGAGAACTGCGTCCCCTTCGCTTTATCCAAGGCCTCGAATTCACCCCTGCAACGTTATTGAGGTATGCGTCGAAGGGATTCCAACATTCGCACTGGTCGATACGGGCGCAGCAATCTCGGTGTTACGTGCAGGACTTTGCCGACGGATAGGAAAAGTAACGACGTCGCTTTCCGGACTGTATTTGAGTACTGCTAGCGCACAGCCTGTCGAACCTTTGGGAGCCTGCACTGCACGTGTTGTCATCGCGGAATCTCTTCACTTCATTGAGTTCGTTGTCCTGCCGTCGTGCTCCCACGATGTCATTCTAGGCTGGGATTTCCTTTCGTCTAACAATGCCATCATTGACTGCGCCCGCGCCGAGGTGGAGTTGTTTTTTCCTTCCGCTGCAGCCATGGGCCAAGATCCTGTGACGCCTACAAAAATGCTTGTGGACGAAGTTACCGATATCCTTCGTCAGTCCGCCGCCGTCGTCTCTGTATCTTGCGTATCTGCACGTGACGCAACCGTCTTATTCACGCCATGTGACTTGTTCGCTCGTAGCCGTTCCCTTCCGTTGCCCTTTGCCGTCATCGCCCATCAGTGCTGGCCGTGGTGTGATGTGTGTGTGCAATGTGTCCTTCCTTCCGGTTACTTTGCATCGAGGAGAGTGCCTCGGTTACGCTCAAATTGTGGATTCTTCAATCCTCTTCGATGCTCCCGACGCCGCACATTCGACATCCCTCGCCGTGCTCGACAATGCGACTCGACCGCCATTGGAATGCTTCCATCCGTCAATCTCCGGTGATTTGACAATCACACAACGCGCGCAACTTGTCAGCCTGCTACGCGAATTTACCGCCTCCTTCGACTGCCATCAACATTCTCTCGGCCGCACCACCACAGTGTAGCACAGCATCGAAACCGGTTCGCACGCCCCACTCCGGCAGCGTCCTTACCAACTCTCAGCTTCTGAACGCCTGCGTCATCGACGAACAAGTGAGCGATATGCTACGGCGTGGCGTGATTTAGCCGTCCCGTAGCCCGTGGCCATCGCCTATTCTCCTCGTAAGAAAGAAAGATGGTTCTATTCGATTCTGTGTTGATTACAGACGTCTTAACAAAATTACGCGCAAAGACGTATATCCCCTACCGCGCATAGACGATGCTCTTGACTGTTTGCAAGGTGCCGAGTTCTTTTCCACTTTGGACTTGCGGTCTGGATATTGGCAAGTCCGCATGGCAGAGGCTGACTGCTCCAAAACCGCCTTCGTTACACCTGACGGATTATACGAATTTAATGTCATGCCATTAGGGTTATGTAATGCGCCCGCTACGTTCGAACGTATGATGGACTGTATCTTGCGTGGTCTCAAGTGGCACACGTGTTTGTGCTACCTAGATGATGTCGTTGTCTTCTCACCTGATTTCTCGACTCACCTCCAACGACTAAGAGAGGTATTAAGCTGTCTGACTAAGGCTGGCCTGCAACCTAACATCAAAAATGCTTCTTTGCTGCTCGTAAGCTTGCCATCTCAGGCCGCGTCGTATCCAAAGAAGGCGTGCTTCCGGATGCTGCAAAACTCCATGCAGTTACCGAGTTCCCCAAGCCCACTAATCTGAAGACACTACACAGTTTCATCGGCCTCTGCTCCTATTTTCGCCGCTTTGTGAAGAACTTCGCCATGATAATCACCCCTTTGACTCAACTGCTGGCTGGAGACAACGCCCTATCCGCCTGGTCGAAAGCATGCGATGACGCGTTCACGACCCTTCGCCATCTGCTCCCCTCTCCTCCTATTCTGCGGCATCCTATTCCCCGATGCCTCAACTGAAGTCCATACAGATGATGGTGGAGTCGGCCTTGGGGTGGTTCTTGCCCAACGCAAAAGTGGTCTCGAGGAATACGTCGTTGATTATGCTAGCCGTACGCTGACAAAGTCGGAGCTAAACTACTCTGTTACAGAAAAGGAGTGTTGAGCTATACTCTGGGTCCTTACTAAATTCCGACCTTATTTATACGGCCGCCATTTTGATGTCGTAATGGACCACTACTGCGCTGTGCTGGCTCTCCTCATTGAAAGATACCTCTGGCCGCCTCACACGCTGGGCACTCCGTTTGCAAGGGTACGACATCCGGGTTGTGTACCGCTCTGGGCGCAAGCACACCGATGCCGATGCTCTCTCCCGCTCGCCAATATCACCTGACCCTGATCCTGACAGTCTTTGCCCACTCAACTTTGTCCTCTCAGCACTTGCCATCGATGACATGCGCTCTGAGCAGAGCAAAGACCCGTGGATTTCTTCGCTTTTGGAGTTTCTCTCTGATCCTACCACTGTTACGGCATCTAGGACTCTACGGCGGCAGGTTCATCACTTTCACGGTTCATCACGGTAGAGGAGGTTCAACTCCTCTACCGTCGCAATTATCTCCCCGAGGGTCGGCAATGGCTCCTAGTAATACCGCGTCATCTTCGGGCTGATTTATGCGCATTGTTTCACACTGATCCCCAATGTGTACACGGTAGCGTGTTAAAGACCTACACACGCCTTAGGCTCCGGTATTACTGGCCTGGCATGTACAAGTTCGTTCGCAAGTACGTCCGCTGGTGCCTCGACTGCCAGCGCCGAAAGTCGGTCCCTACTTCCACTGCCGCACCCTTGCAGCCGCTTCCTTGCCTATCCCGTCCTTTTGATCGGGTCGGAATCGACCTTTACGGCCCGCTTTCCTTCTACTGGTGCTGGCAACCGCTGGATTATCGTTGCAGTGGATCACCTCACACGCTATGCAGAAACCGCTGCACTTCCATCTGCAACTGCCCAAGATGTTGCATCCTTCATACTGCGGCATTTTGTTCTTCGTCACGGAGCCCCTCGGGAACTTCTGAGTGATCGAGGCCGCGCATTTCTATCTCAAGCCGTGACAGTCGCTTCTGCAAGGAGTGTCACATCATCCACAGGACCACTAGCGCATACCATCCACAGACGAACGGGCTGACGGAGCGTTTCAACCGTACTCCTGGCGACATGCTCGCCATGTACGTCGCGTTCGACCATTCCAACTGGGACGCTGTGCTTCCGTTCGTCACGTTCGCCTATAATACTGCCACTCAAGGTACCACTGGTTTTTCTCCGTGTTTCTTACTGTACGGCCAGTGAACCTTCCTGCACCATCGATACCATGCTACCCTACCAGCCTGATTCATCGGAATGTGTTCCTGTATCTCAAGCTGCGCAGCATGCTGAAGAATGCAGACAACTCACCCGTTGTCTTACCACCGCAGATCAGACGCAACAGAAGCTTCGTCGTGGTGGCTCTGACCCCCCAAGCTTCCCTTCCGATTCATTGGTTTGGCTGTGGGTTCCACCTTTAGCTTTCGGCCTTTCTTCTAAGCTGCTCCCAAGATATCATGTACCTTACCGTGTAATTGCACAAACTTCCCCCGTGAATTATGTCGTCGAGCCTGTGTCACCGTCTCCTGATCAGCGCCGTCGCGGTCGCGAAACTGTTCACGTAGATCGTCTCAAGCCCTTCTACGATCCCTCTATGTTACCGTATGCTTAGATCGCCAGGATGGCGTCTTTTTCTCCGTGGGACAAATGTAACGAAGAAGAAGTGCCGGTTATCCAGGTGCATCTCCGGTGTATGAAATACGACGAAGTGCCGGTCAGCCAGGCGCATCACCAGCGCTTTTACACACGGGGCTTGTCCTGACTGCTCGCAGGGTTCTGACTGCCGCACCTGACTTCGACCTCTCAATCCTGTCAATAAGCACCTTGACACGGCAAAGGCTTAGTCCCTTTTTCTGGGCTCTGGCGCGAACGAACTTGATCCAAGTGTCGTTGGAGCTCACCCGCAGCCATCTGGATGGTGACCATACGAGAGCCCGTTGTTCCTTTTATTGTTCCTGGAAGTCACCGTTCTCCCTCACCGAAGTTGAGGGTGAACGGTTGGGGAGGACCCCGGTGATTCCGCCCAAACGGAATCACCGGGGCCGAGCATACTTGCGCTGTCTTCCTGTGTGCATAAGGGAGAATACACTGGTGGAGGAAGGCAGGTGTCAAGGGGCGATCGAATTTGGTATCCCAAAAGCCGCTGTGACGGGCTTCTCCGTCATCCTTAGGAGTTCTTCGGTAGTTGAAAAGAAGCGTTGCTAGACGCGTAGGCAGACTTCTTGCTAGGTGCTTGGAGCTTCTTCAACCCATCCTTGATGGTACGAACGGCCCTTTCTGCCAACCCGTTAGATTGTGGGTGGTAAGGTGCAGTACGCAAATGGTCGACGTTATTTGTCGCCAAAGACTTGGTAAATGCGTCGGATGTGAATTGCGTTCCGTTGTCGCTCACCATGGTCCTTGGTATGCCTAACCGGCTGAAAATCTCACGCAGGGCTGTGATCGTAGCTTCGGCCGTGGCGTGCAGCATGGTGACAGCCGCGATCCAGTTGGTGTGCGAATCCACTGCCATCAAAATCATCGCACCATTCAGTGGCCCTGCAAAATCCTACATGCACCCGTGACCAGATCTCCTGTGTCATCGGCCAGTTAGCAGGCGGCTTGGCTGGAGGCATAGGCCTAGATTGTACACGTGGGGTACAATTACGCGTCATTTGTTCGGTGTTACTGTCCATTCTGGGCCACCATACCTTCATGCGAGCGACCGCCTTCATTGCAGAGGCTCCCTGGTGTGTCTCGTGCAGGACTTGCAGCATCTGTCACGAGCCACCACCAGCACAACGACTCGATGGCCCCAGTGCACAAGACCATGAATCGCCGTTAGCTCCAACTTCCTGGGGAAATACGGCTGCAAGCGCAGATCGGACCCCTTCTGGCCACGTGGCCAACCATTAACTATGAAACCTCGTACCGTCTTGAGTAGTTCGTCCTTTGACGTCATCTGCTGGAGCACCCGTGACGAAAAGTACGTTTTGTCATATGGTAGCAACGAATGCACGTACTCTGGCCGCTTCTCCGCGGCTTTCTCCGGGGTCTCCAACGGAAGTCGACTGAGGGTGTCCGGACCCGGCTTATACTGGATCTTGTACCGGTAAGCTCCCAGCAGCAGTGCCCAACGCTGGATCCGGGCAGCGGACATGAGACGCGTCGGACGGTCTTCTCGGAACAGACCCACCAACGGCTTGTGATCTGTAACCAGCATAAACGATCGCCCAAGCAGGTAGTACCCAAGCTTCGCCCCAAACTCAATGCCAGCGCTTCCCGCTCGAGTTGCGAGCAAGTTCTTTCCGCTTTAGACAGCCTTCGCGAGCGGAACCCAATCGACTTGTCGATACTTCCAACACGATGAGAGAGCGCCACTCCTATGCCGTTCTGCGAAGCATCACACTCGAGGCATCACACTTGCTGCAGTGTGATCTTCGACTTGTCAAACGCCTCTTGCTGTTTCAGTCCCCATACCCCGCAGGAATCCTTGCTCAGCAGGTCGTAGAGCAGAGCAAGCAAGATAGCTATGTTAGGAAGAAACTTGCTGTAGTACCTCAAAAGACCAATATAAGAAAGCAATTCACTTACAATCTTTTGACTCGGAGCCTTTCATTACAGCTTACAGTTTCTTCTCCAGGGGTCGCAGTCTTTCGCTGTTGATCCTGTGACCCCAGTACGAAACTTCGGGCCTCCGAAAGGTTCACTTGCTTTGTGGGAGCTTCACGCCATACTCGCGAAACCACTTAAGTACCACTCTGAGAGCACTTCCCCCGTCAAGCTTCTTTTCCGCAACCAACACATCATCCAAATACACTTGTACTCCCGGAATGCCTTTCAGGATGGTTTCCTTGGTAGGCTGAAAAATATCCGGTGCTGACGACGCTCCGAACGGAAGGTGGTTGTAACAAAACAGCCCGCGATGGGTGTTGATTACAGTTAGCTTCTTGGACTCTTCGTTCAGTGGTATCTGATAGCATTCGTCGCTCAGGTCCAATGTGCTGTTCACGTCTCTTTCGTTGAGTGCAGTGAAAAGGTCGTCTATCACGGGAAGTGGGTTTTGTTCCGCTTCTCACTCTGCGTTGACCGTTGTAATGCCCACAAATCGGGATTGACCAGGCTGCTTCATCAACCGGCACGATGGGCGTTGCCCACTTAGAATATGCAACTGGAGAAAGCGCCCCAGATGACAATAGTGTGTCTAACGCAACGTCCACCTTGTCCTTCGTGGCGTACGGCAGCGGTCTTGATTTAAAGAACTTCGGCACCACTCCTTCCTTCACATAGAGGTGCGCGGGTAGTACCTTGAATAGGCCTAATTCCGGCGCAAACACATCGCTGTAATCCGTCAATACGGCCTCTAAGTTCACACCTTCCTCTTGACTTGCTCAGCTTGACAAGCAAAGAACGGGAACTCCCAAGTTTCGCTTTTGAATGAGATCTCGACCGCATAAACATGGTCCGGATTGAGGAAGCCCTGTCACTGGCGCCGTAACGGTCTTATCACCGTACGACACAGGAAGCGTCAGCTTACCGGCCACTGACAGTGGTCCCAAGTAGCATGACAGCTTCAATTCCGATTTCTCAAGCGGTGGCCAGCTAGCTCGATGATCCTTGTAGGCATCCCAGGAAAATACACATACTGCTGAGCCGGTGTCTACTTCCATGACGAGGTCTACTCCACTCCAGTTGAACTTGCGCCGTACTGGCCCGACGATCTTATCCTTGACGACGGGGTCTTGTTTCACAGAAGACAACTGCAAAGACAGTGTGTGGCCGTCCACCGAATTTATTTAGATGTCCTGTAATGGCAAACGTCTTTTGCTTCCGCTTGCCTTTCGAGTGGCATAAGGATGCTAGGTGGCTCTTGCCTCCACGCTGGAAACATTTACCATTTTTGAACGTACAGGTCACTTCAGAGTGCTCCTGGCTGCCGCAGCGGCCACACGGTTTCGACGGTTGGTTTCTGTCTTTGCTGTGTTTCCACGAGGACTTAGGTCGCTGCCTCCTTTCCAGCTTATACAGTCCCGGCTCGATCTTTACGATGGGTGTCTTCATGAGCTTTACGCCTTGTCCTGCTGCTCCAGACGCTATTACAATGTTCTCCGCTTCCTGCAAGGTCAAATTCGGTCGAGCAAGCAGTGTCCTTTGGGTGTCGACACTTCGAATGCCGCAAACTATTCTGTCCCATATCATGCGGTCCAACATCGCTCCAAAGTTGCATCTGTCGACTAATCTTCCTAAGTTCCAAAATGAACCTTTGAGCTAATTCATCCTCGTTTTGAATACGACTGAAAAACTTGAAGCTGTCGGCTACCTCGCATGGCTTCGGCGCGAAAAATTCTTCCAAGAACGTCACCGTTGCCGCGTAGGATAACTGATCAACCTTTCGTGGAGCAGAACGCCCACTTAGCATGTCGACGGTTTTTTGCAGAGTGCCGAGACGAGAAGCGCATCCCTTCCTTGCATCACCTTCGATGATGTTTGCCTCAAAGTAAGATTCAATGCGGATAACATATGAAGACCGCTTATCGTTCGCGTCGTCGAACTACGGCATTTGACCCGAAATTTCGACCGATGAGCGGTTGTCTTCGTAATCTTCAAAAGCCCGGTTCGATGTTCGTCACCGTTGCTATGTCGGGCTATTCGAAGCAGTGACCAAGGGTGGCCGGAACATAACGACAGCACGCAGATCGCCGTGATACTGAACGTTTTATTGTGTGAGCCTGGCCTTTTTATAGCGGCGGCGCTGGAAAGGAAAACCACGTGCGGTGACGTCACGATACAAAGATTGCAAGTTAACGTTAGGCTACAACGACGGTGACCCGCGCACCATCAAAATTATTGCGTGAGCGTTGCTTCCTTGACCCGCGCACCGTCAGTATTGTTGCGCGAGTGTAGCTTGCTTACTCATAGAAGACGATGACGACGGTGACCCGCACGCCATCAAAATTGGTGCCTGAGCGTGTGCATATTGGTAAGACACGATGCCGTTGCGGTGCTACACCGAGTCGTCATCGTGTATGATTTAGCTTCGATGACACGGTTTTCGCTCAAGGACGTTGAAGGTCGACTGAACGATGCGACATTAAGGCTTTCGCCTTATTAGCCCCGTTACGCATTGCTCCAAGAAGCATCAGAAAATTGCCACTGGTCTACTTCCGTGGCGTGAATTCTGTCCACTGTGTCACGCCGTAAACGCTTTGAAGACGAGGTCTTCTTGAGACGTCAGCTGAATCCGAGATTCGAGGGATCTGGTTCTCTGACCAATTTCATGGTAACTGCATAAAGGAGACAAGGTCTTCTTTGGAGTCTTCAGATTGATCCTTAGTACGTGGGATGTGAACAAACAGCCGCTTTCCTCCAATCAAATGAGGCAACTAGAGTCATTTTACTTCACGTAGGACAAAGAAACAGGCATCAAAATGAAGATTCCAACGAATAGGACGCGCCATGCAGCCTATATTTATGTCCACTGCAGGACCAAGGCCTCTCCCTGCGATCTCTAATTACCGCTGCCTTGCGCTAGCTGATTCCAACTTTCGCCTGAAAATTTCCTACCTACATCACCCCACCTAGTTTTCTGCCACCCTCTACTGCGCTTCCCTTCTCTTGGTATCCATTCTTTACCTCTAATGATGCACCGGTTATTCATTCTACGCATTACGTGACCTGCCCTGCTCCATTTTTTCATCTTAATGTCAACTAGAATATCGGCTATACCCATTTGATCTCTTATCCACACCGCTCTCTTCCTGTCTCTTAACGTTATTCGTAAGATTTTTCGTTCCATCGCTCGTTGTGCGGTCCTTAACTTGTTCTCGAACTTGTTCTCGAGCTAAGAAACCCGCAAGTTTCTTCCCGGTTTCTTAGCACCGGTAGAATGCAATGCTTGTAAACTTTTCTTTTCCACGACAGTGGTCAGCTCCCAGTCAGTATTTGGTAATGCCTGCCGTAGGCTCTCCAACACAATTTTATTCTTTTGTAAGTTTCCTTCTCATGATCAGGGTCCCCTGTTATAATCGACCTAGATAAACGTATTTCTTTGCATATTCTAGAGGCTGACTAGCGATGCTAAATTCTTGTATCCTTGCCAGGCTATTGAAAACTATTTTTGTCTTCTGCCTAATAATCTTCAATCCTGCTCTCACTCTTTCTCGGTTAAGGTCCTCAATCATTTGTTGTAATTCATCCCCATTGTTTCTGAATAGGACAATGCCATCTGCAAACTGAACATTGCTCCTATGCCTTTCCAGTCTAAGAGCTTGAATACTTCTAAGCATGCAGTGATTTTGTCTCCTTGCCTGACCCCTTTCTCGATAGGTAACTTTCTACTTTTCTTGCGGAGAACCAAGGTAGCTGTAGAATCTTTGTACAAATTTGGCAAGATATCCACGTATGCCTCCTGTTCTCCATGATCATGCAACGCCTCTATGACTGCTGGTATCTCTACTGAATCAAATGCCTTTTCATAATTTATGAAAGGCATATAGAGAGGTTGATTGTACTCCACAGATTTCTCGTTTACCTGATTGATGACATGGATATGATCCATCGTTGAATATTCCTTCCTGAAGCCGGCCTGTTCTCTTTGTTGACTGAAGCCAAGTCTTCTATTGGAAATTATCATGGTCAATATTTTATACTGAAAGCAAGCTAATGGGTCCATAATTCTTCAATTCTTCAACGTCTTTATTCTTATGGATTAGTATAATGTTGGCTTTCTTCCAGCTCTCTGGTACATGAAGTCGTGAGACATTTCCTATAAAATGACGCAAGTTTTCAAGCATGATATCTCCTCCATCTTTGATTAAATCGACTGTTATTCCATCTTTTCCAGCAGCTTTTCTCCCTGGTCATCTCTTGCAAGGCCCTTCTAACTTCATCGCTAGTTATAGAAAGAGCCTTTACATCCTGCTCATCCCTACCTCGAATGAAAGTAGCCTGGCTGCTCTGGGTACTGTAGGGAGCATTAACTGCAAGTGTGGATTTACTGGACGAGAACTGAGGTCTGATCCCAGAAATAGGGCAGTCTGGAAATGTCGGCCAGTCGCGAAGGTTGTAAAGTCTAAACAACACACCCCACTGCACAATAATGCGCCCAAGAAAACCTTGTCTTGCTTCAGTGCCAGGCACTGTCAGAAACTGTAGCCTACCTTCGAAGACCTGCGTGTGGTTCTTCTTCCACAAAGGCGCAGCGTTGTTTAGAAATTAGGCCATCGTAGCGCTTCAAATCTTGAAGTGCAATTCATTAACGTTCTACCATGCAGTTACAGTGTTAAAATTCCACTGGGCACCGAATAGTAATAAAATCTAGATGGCAGGTTTTTCTGCAAGTGTGACCATGACTTCTGAGGTGTCATCTTCGTTGAGTGCAATGGGGTGATCGACCACTAAGGCATTTGGAAGATGTGTCGTATGTGATACCCATGAGAAAGAATGCCCATGCCTTGTTATATACTAAGTTCACCTCATTTTTATTTCATATTGGTCTAAATATTCATATTCATTCACGTTCCACTAGCGTTCATGACAGTTGAAAAAATACGCTAAAGCAAGACTGATGAAAGAGTTCTCGTTGTCTCTACACCGTATGACCAATGATACACCATAAACAGCGTCCTGATTTATGTTAACTTAGGCATCAGTGCACTTCACCTCAGATTCACCTCAGAACATCCCGGAATTGGTGCTAGGCAGAGGATTTCTGTTCGAAGGCGTTTAGTTTATTACTGCGACAGTTTATTCCCTCACTACGAACATGCGTTCCTGATGAATTGGTTACATAGCGCTGCGCTTGGAGCACTTATACGCCAAGGAAATTGTGTTCATGCGCGACGCGATGTGGAAAAAGGTGTCCTATTTGATCTTTTGTGCTTTGTTGTTTTCCCATGTTGCGATATTGTGTATATATTGGTGATGTGAAGATATTTTTTGGCTGTGGACTGAGCGGCTAACGCAGTGGCCAAGTAGCAGCAAGATTCCCTGCACGAGCGAGGAACCCCGTGCCTAACGCTGGTGACGAAAATTGGGAGCGTTCGTCGTCTTCACTACAATTACCCCCGGAAACTAAAAGGAGCCGCCCTGGTGACCTAAGAAACCACGATGAGCGGGTCGTAGTATGTGTCTTCAGGCGCTCTATATGGACAATATTTCGTCCCCGGCGGCGCGAGTTAGAAGACGGCGTGACTGGTTCGATGACGTAATTCACGGTGGATGTGCGCTCGATTATGCGGTGAGGGCCTTCGTATTTGGGCAGTAGTTTCGAGGAGAGACCAGCTGCATTGAGAGGAATGACAGCCACACAAGCGTGCCAGGACGGAAAGTGGGTGCGCCGATGTTGTCGGGGCGGCTGCTGTTCAGCATGTTTCGCAGGGGAAGAAACGAGCGCACACTCTGATGCATCAGGCCGGTACGAGAGAATTGTGTCAAAAGTGTGCGACTGATGGCGGCCGTACAATAAGAAAAATGGCGAAAAACTAGTGGTGCTCTGTATCGCGGTGTTGTATGCGTAGGTGACACAGGGTACAATGAGGTCCCAATTTGTGCGGTCGGAGGCAATAAATTCATGAAGCAATGAAATTCACTGTGTAGTATCACTCTGTTGTCTCTTCTTATTTGTGATATTCATTCTCCGCACATGTTCATTTGTGAAGATAACCAATTACCCAACGCCATGTCGGTTTGAAATACTGTACTTCTTGCTTCTTAGCGAATTTAGCTTATTAGCATCTAGCGCCCGCATGCTCGAGTAAAAAGCCTGATGCGGACAGGATTCCGCTATGTACCACAAAAGCTCCTTTACAGGTTTATTCGAAATAATGTTAGCCGGTGTAGGATTGTGTTTCTAAACTTTGAGACAAGAAGTGGTAATGAGGCTTGCTTCACGTTTTTTCAAATCTATTTATTATTTCGCATGCAAATTAGCTTAACAAATGACTATTATTAATTTGGTAAAGGCACTTCGAAAGAATTAACTCGACAGCGGATAACACCACCATGATTAGGCTGTTCATGAGCTCTGTCTTTAAAAGCACTAGAATCAAGTTCGCTGGACAGCGGATGGTGAAAAGGGAAAAAGGGGGCGTTTGTTCGTCGAGTGCACTTAGAAGCTTGACCAAAAGGAGCTTAATTTCTGGGGATTCATTAAATTTAAGCTGGATATGCCGATCAAGGCTACTGAATTCTGTTATAATTATGTTGGCTCAAGCATCATGCTACTCTTGACATGGATGTGATATCCTAAATATAAAGGAACACTTTTACCTGGTGGTACTTAACGCTGGCAGCGTTCAACAGAGTTAAGTAGTTGTTGCTGCAATTACCAAAGTTCCCGAGCGTATCAGAAATGGACAATAAGAATCAACACTCACACTGCTGAATTAACAATTGGGACTTTAGTAAGGTCAAGCTTCCTTTGCGAACCCTGTCGGACTGTTTGGAACGTGGCAGTGTGCCACTGTCATGCCGAATAGCTGACACACAGGAGAGCACTACCACAATTACTACCTTTACTACTGGCCTTGTTTTCTACGGAATTACTCTATGATAAAATAAAGGATACTTAAATGTCCTGACTGCAGAAAATATATTTCACCAAGAGCACATTAATGTATACATTTCTAGTGCTAATTTTTTAGCGTCGGCCTTTCGCCCAGTAAAGCGAAGTTTACTGTTGCACTATCTCTACGATCGGCCCGCACTAGTCGGCGCGCTGACTACAGTGAAACTAGAAACAGTGAAACTAGAAAACGTCTACTGTATATGTTCTTTCGTGTATTATGGCGGAATGGCGTTGCTCACTTTAACGCGGCGTTTTCATCGGAGTTTTTTTATGTTCTTGCGGGTTTGTTCAAAGTGTGGCGTGTGCTTCACTTCCAATTTTCCGTGACCTAGCTCACGACATTCAATGGCGAAACGTGTGAGTGCAGGCATAGAGACATATATATATGACTGAATGTCATCGCGGGAAAAAAAACACGTCGGTTGCGCCGCATGCCACCTTGACAGCTCGTAAGGGCTACAACTGGTTCTGTCGTGCGCTGCCGGTTTCATTTCAGTGTGCCGGCATCAGCCAAAGATTGCATTGGGCTTGCTAACAATATTCCAGGCTTGGAATTTAGAATAAAATAGAAAATTAATATTATTCTATTTTATTCACACAGACGCTTGTCTGTACACTTGTAAGTATTCATTCTAGCCGCTATTTAGATAATCGAGTTGGTTAACTTCCGTTTCGGGAATGGATAATTACAAGCCAACGCGTAGACATCGCAGTTTACATTTTCCCATCGTTCGTGAACGGTGGTGTAGGCGGCGTTGTAGCGCATGGGGTTAGCCAGGCATGCTTGGCAGCTGAACCCAGCGTGCGTCCCCAGACATGCAGCAACTGGAAGCCTCAAAGAAATGCAATCAATAGTCATAGAACTCTCACCCTGACTACTGCAGGCCCTTATTTGTTCACTACGTCTTGTAAACTCGCGTGCAGAACATTTTGTTCTATAATCTGTGAAGCACCGCCTTTCTTTCTGAGCCAAATGATGAGCAAAACCAAATCAAGCCATAATGTTGAAAGGAAACAACACCGGGCGGGAGACCGTAAACAACGTGCTTCTTGCGTTCCCACTGTGCATGAAAGAGTGAGGATTGATGGTGGAAACTTCACCACGCATGAACAGCCAGCAATTATGGTCCATGAACAAATTCTCGGCGTGTGATGCCACGAAGGCCATTTCGCGGGCGACTGTAATTGTTTCCAGTCCTTCTTTATCCATGTGCATCTCTCATTTTTTTATTCTCATCATACTGGTCGTTATCATTATGGTGAAATTATGCCTCTCATTTTCCCTTTACTCCAACGCTGCGTAGCAGATAAAAAAGCAAGAGTAGTTAAACCGACCACCCTGACTAACGAGAGGAGACGAAGGTTTCGTTGAGAGTACGCGAGTACAATGAACGACGCCTAAATATTGTTGTCTGTGTTCTATGAATCTAAAAAGACGGCCCTTCCTTTTCTGATATCACCTGGCAGAAATCTCTGCGAGTAACGTCTGAAGATGAAGTGCTGAGCGGGGAGCTTCATTGGTAATCTACGCAAAAGTTGCTATACAACGCATCTTTATGTTGTCAGCAATTCTTCCATGTTTGTTATTGCAGGCAGTTCACCATGGAACCAACAAGGGGTAACAAATGGAAGCGCATGGAATTCACTAAATGCTACATGAGCAGAATGTCACGTCGGCGCAGAGGTACAACTCTTACGCCACCGGCAATCGATCCAGCGCTCAGTGAACCTAGGGACAAAGGTCTGCTTGTCTAAGGAATATGAATCAGAATAAGGATTTGTGCTGCCTAGATTTGGCAAGGGATAGATACTTTGATACCCCCCCCCCCCCCCCCTAGAATGTTTTCCTTTACTTGTCTGAGAATTTCTACATGCGTGGTAAAACTCGAGGAACTGCTGTGTGCGCATCTACGGAGTCTGACTCTGCGCAAGCGCCTGTAGAAAACTGTTCTTGGCTGCCTTTTCTTTGTGCAGCGACCTTCCTCCACCGCGCTCAAGATGAGCATAACCGTTTACATTCATTACCAACCTCAATTTTTTTTAATTCATGCAAGTGCAGAGCTGTCGCATGAAGCACACATACTTCCTACTTTTACATTTACACTATTATTTATCCACAAGAAAGATTGTGATGTCATGTCTGGGTCACGTCCATGGGCTTCAGAACTACAGCGCGAGAAATCATTAGTTTTCGTAATGTTTTACACTGTCGCTAAGCCGCAAGTGTATGAAACCCAAGAGAGTGGTCCTATCGCGAGGCTTTCAAGTTGGGCAGCACCACGGATATCTTGGTCATTTGAATGAATGAAGACCCCCCCCCCCCCCCCTCTACGCGTACAGTGTAGCAGAAACTTCCATTCCACGAGAGAACAAACAGCAAGCATCACTACCCAGCAAGGAAACGAGAAGCGTCAATGCTCCCAGTGAGTGACAAATGCGAGAACGTCGGCACAGCGGAGATCACGCGCGGTGAGGAAAAGTGAGGAATGCATCAACGCAGCTTCTTCGTCCAAATGACCAAGTGTCAAGTACTCCCATGGAGCGGATGATAAATGCGTCAAGGCGGAAGCTGAGAACAAAAAGCCCGGTGCGTGTTTGATGTTCCCAAAGGACAGAAGCTATGCGCCGTTACTTCTTGTGAGCTCAAAGTGAGCAGCAAAAGCGTAGTGGAAGATACTTGAACGTTCAGGCGGGCAGTCGTATATCTTCAAGTCACTAGAATTTTTGTTCCTCGATGTTTGATGGGACCGGCTGTGACTCGGAGGCACGGTTGCAGGGAAAAGTAAAGCATCGTTCGATATGCGTATTACGCGTCCGAAGGCAAACAGCAATTATCATGCAAAAATATAAAGGGAAATCACATTGATTTCAGAATACCAGCGTTAAGGCGAGTATGTTTCAAATCATTTCAGTGCCGGTTCAACTGTATCATAGAGCTGTCACAACCAAATATATTATCAGCTGAAATATCATTGAAAGCACAGACTGATGTTACCGTCGGCGATGTCATCATCGTCATCATAATCAGCCTATATTTATGTCCGCTGAAGGACGAAGGCCTCTCCCTGCGATCTCCAATAAATCCTGTCTTGCGCTACCTTATTCCAACTTGCGCCTGCAAATTTCCTAACTTGATCACCCCAACTAGTTTTCTGAGGTCCTCAACTGCGCTTCCCTTCTCTTACTATCCATTCTGTAACTCTAATGGTCCACCGGTTGTCCACCCTACGTATTCCAAGGCCTGCCCAGCTCCATTTATCTCTCCTAATGTCAACTAGAATATATGCTATGCCCATTTGCTCTCTGATCCACAGTTCTCTCTTCCTGTCTCTTAACGTTACGCCTAC
Organism: Dermacentor silvarum; assembly: GCF_013339745.2. Lineage (NCBI taxonomy): Eukaryota > Metazoa > Arthropoda > Arachnida > Ixodida > Ixodidae > Dermacentor > Dermacentor silvarum. Next base: position 258,656,876 of record NC_051154.1, read on the forward strand.
CATTTTTCGTTCCATCGCTGCTTGCGCGGTCTTTAACTTATACTGGAGCTTTTTTGTTAACCTCCATGTTTGCGCCCCGATTGTTAGCACCGGTAGAATGCAATGCTTATACACGTTTCTTTTGTAGTTGGAAGACGACATGGAAAGCTCCCAGTCAGGATTTGGCAATGCCTGCGGCATGCACTGCAGCCCAATTTTATTCTTCTGTAAATTTCCTTCTCATGATCAGGGCCCTCTGTGAGTAATTGACCTAGGTAAACGTACTCCTTTATTGACTCTTTTACAGACTCGTCGGCGATGTATTGCACTATCAAAATAGTCCTATTGCATTGTGATACACCCCAAATGACACCTTAAACTTTTCTGGTTCATATATTTTTCACTGAAGCGAGAAAAGTAAGAACTTGTATTATGTCCATGTGATCGGGAAAAAAGAAAGACAGCAGAAATAAGGAAACAAATCTAATATTTTTGCCAACATATCAGAGGCATTTCTTAGGAATTACCTAAAAATCAAGGCGTTGGAGGCAACGTTGGAGTCTTACAGGTCCATAACTCACAATAATAACGGTTCAACCTACGTCAACAAAGTATTTGAAGACTATGGAAAGTCTGTGTGGGAGCTAAAAGGCGTGCGTTTTGATTAAATTCCTTGAGCAAGTGGTGAAAAGCGTTGTACTGCAATTTTAGGCGATGTTTTCTAGTGTCTCCAACAAACTGTACGTTAGACCGAGCTAACATTTGTAGAAAATAGGGGCACCTTGCGCGCAATTTAAGGCGAAAGTTTAATCGTTCTAGCTAATTATTTAAAAGCGTTGCAAACAAAATGAATACTCATTTTCCTTCATTTTTCATGCGTTACGCAAACATCGTTGTAGGTTTTTCTGATGGTATCGGCGAATGAAACGAAGGACTAAGTTTACATTCTATGAAAGTAAGGCAAAGGTTATTGCCGATGTAGTTAACGTTCAAACTGCATTGCTAATTGCGGCTAAATGGCGGGACGTCCTTAATACAGTCATAGGTAAAATCTCTAGAATTGTTAAAGACTGTTTGATCGAAGCTAATAAAACAACATCAACATATCCCCCCAAAAGCATTAAGAAAAAATCCCTCATCAAAATTACATTGCAGCTTTCTGACACCAAGAATATGTCACACGACACAGGGGCGACACAATACCAAATGCAGATTCCTTGGCGTTGAACATACAGATTACATTTAAAGAAATAAAGTGGAATTCAAATAAAAATGCAACAAAGACATTAATTTCAGCTTTTTGCCCCTCTTCTGTTACTTTCTTCCTGCGAAGTTTTCGAGATGACGTTTTGGATATGGTTTACCAACACAAGAAGCATAAGCTTCTTTTGATGTTTCTAACTGTGTTAATGACATGCGACGTTCAACACGCGTCATTTGTTCAGGGCACCTAAATAGAGACCACGTTGATTGTTTGCAAATATATATCAATAAAGCGGGTTTCTTTTAACAATGGTCTTTACCAATGTAGAGTACGTTTCTGCATTACGAGCCTTTAAGAATTTGGTCGCAGAGGCTGGGTACTATCATTCCTTTAATGATTATTGATTCCCTGAGCTTACACTGTCAAATCATAAACGTGAAGATGTGCAAATACACTTTTCGCTGTGCTTGGCAATGCCAGGACTGTCATCCAAATCAGGTTGTAGCGCCTTTGTATATTTCATATCTTATGCTTCATTACCACACTGCATTATGAAAGAAGGACGCAATGCTACGATGGGGCTGGAAGGCCAGGATGAATGCTTTAAATTATGTCACATCATTTGAGAAACCGCGCTAGCGATTCGTAACTTCTGATGCTGTCTGGATGAAAACCCCGAAGTAAAAAAAAAAATGCATAGGTAACCTTGTCTTCACGAGCACTATAATGGAAATGTCACTCCCTCGAAATTCTCTTCCTGCAAGAGTCGCTTATTGATCTTGTTTCTTTTCTTCACACCTTAAACTTTTACGATATTTACTTATCCTTGTGGGCCTCCATAAAACTTCTCGAATAAAGCGTTTTCCCTCCTTTAAAAATTACTTTATATTTTTATTCATTCGCAGTCAATTTAACAGCGAAGCTTTCCTAAATACACTACAGCCTGGTAACCTTGCAGCACAAAATATAATAATAAATGTATAGACCACTTTATTGAGGGCACCTTCAATCTTGATGACTATAAAGATGAATTATTGGCATCCCCTATTAAACGGGGCGGTGACAAATATTCACCTAGCCTGCTTGATTTATTCATGTATGCGCTACATGATTTTGATTCTAGTGTATTTTGTATACATCTTAGTCTTTTTTCTCTGCATCTTAAACTTCATTATCTATCTTGCATCGCTACCTATGCCTGTAACATATTTGGCGGTATGCATCGTTCCCCTGCCTTTTATCCACCAACACTCTAAACATATCTTGCCTATCTCGACTGCTGACCGCTTGATCATTCGATCCACTTTAAATCCAAGTGCTTCTGGAAGCTGTAGGTTACCTACAGGTTTCACTGCGTCAATACGTTCGCATTGCACTAGGAAAGGCTGAGTGGTCTCCGGATTTTTGAGGCGGCATACACATGCCTTATCTTGTTGCGAATATTTGCTGCGATATGTATTTCTGCTTAGGCAAGCAGCTCGAGCCCCAAATAGCATGGCACGGCCCTTTCTGTTTTAGTACAGATTCTTCCTTCTAATTTCTTTCTTCCACATCGTGTAATTTTCCATGGTTTTTTGTTTTCATTCTTTGCATCCAATTTGGTGTCTCCGTTTCTCTCACTTTCTTTCCGGTGACTTCTAATTGTCTATGTACATTTTCAAGTACCCTGTACTTGGTTGCTAACTTTATTGACCTTTTCCTCCATTTTATTTAAAGGGAAAATGAGACATCCACCCAATCGTAGCAATTGCTACAAAGGAAACCCATACGGGTTCCTCGAAAGTAAAGCCTCGCAGTTGAAGGAAAATTCGTCCTGGTTCGGGACTCGAACCCGGTACCACCGCCTTTCCGTGGCAGCCGCTCTACCATCTGAGCTAAGCAGACGGCTAGCACATGGCAGGGCGAAGTCGAATTGATCAACATCTCGAAGCAAAGGCAAGTGTTTGACGTAATAGTTCAGCGGAAACCCGCTAGGAGGAGAGAAGTAATTAAAGGGACAATGAGATTTCCACCCAATCAGAGCAATTCATGTCCTCTTATCATACTTTTATCCATGTTCCTGAGTCTTTCTTCAAGAATAATTTTGCTTTGTGCTTCTCTGACTGGAAAAAGAGACCCAACCTATGTCACCCTGCACTACCTTACTTGTGGTTTTATCGTAGGCTCCCAAAGCGAACCGACGTGTCGATCTTTGGTTAACTTCCAGCCCCGAGATAACATCTAATTTAAAGCACAGAATGGCATTTTCGAGCGTTACCGCTGGAACCTATACTCCTTTCCAGATTGAACGCACCACCTCATATTTAATATGGCCCCAAAGTGCCATGTTTCATTAGTGCTGCGTTCCGCTTCCCTGTATATTCAGATTGCTGTGGTGGGTGCTTGAGTAAGCGTTTCCTTCATTTATGTATACCCCGACGCACTTATATTGCCTTACTATGGGTATGGGTTGCTGTTGAATGGACATCACGTAATTACTCGTCTCTTCATTACAATCATAATTCCCGATTTTTTTATTGCGATAGCAATTATATGGACACTCCAAAGCAGATTTCTGCCGTCGGCGTCGCCGTCGCCGTAGCCGTCGCCGTCGCCGTCGCCGTCGCCGTGAGGTTCCGTATGACGTCAATGGAGATGAAATCGTTGCCGCGCACCGATATGATGATGATGATAAGTGGTTCTTGAGGGAAAGGGAAAGGTTGGCGCTATCTTCTGCAGCCCTTGAAGATAGCGCCAACCTTTCCCTTTCCCTCAAGAACCACTTATCATCATCCGAACGCTGTATGTGCGATTGAAAGGGCGCGAGGGACGCGCGCTTTCACGGGGAGTGAACGCACGGCGGAGAACAAGCGCGCGTTCTGTGCCGTGCTCCCTTAAAGGCTGTAGAAGTAGGCGTCTCTTTCCTCCTTTACAATCACCATATATGTAGAGCAAACGCGCCTTCTTCTGACGCACGAAAGGGCGTGGGGGGGAGGGGGAGGGAAGGGAGGGGACGTTTAGCTGCGGCACCAAGTGCCTATTTATATCTGAGGCTCCGGCAACAGTCACTAACGCCGCACGCATTTTGTGCGAACGCGGGCAAAACGCCGACGGCGTCGACAACAGTTCTGCGTGTTGCCGGTGCTGCTGCCTGTCCAAGTTTATACAGCTGATAAAGCTACTATCATTACTCCGTATAGCTCTCTACAAATTTGCTATCGCAATTGATGCTTCGCCTTTCAGGTGAAACTGCGACAACTTTTTTGTATAAAGCTCCTTAACCTTCATTTTCTTCCTCACACATTCTCTATCTACCTTGCACAACTACCTATGCAATTGCTAGATGGCATGCCACCTGGTGTAATAATATGAGACTGCCATGCAAAGTGTGCATGTATCGACGCTGCGTGGTGCGTATATCCCATCGCGTGTTACAGATAGAGAAGGAGATAGAGAAGTTTTGAGGAAGTAATGAAAAAATGTGGTTGATCCCTCTTATATAGGAATCGGTATAGAACACGAAAGTGAAACGTGTCTTCACAGAAGTAGTGTAATGTTTATTGCACATTGATATATAATGTCTATTGGTGTTTTGTGGCTAAAGCGCCCTTAGGCGTTGATGCACCCACGCTGACGCCTGGTGGCACGTCTCCTCCATCACGACTACCAACGTCGATGACCATGAGCAACCGTCGTGCATATGGAAGCTGCACTACGCTGCACACGCTAGCACAACGCGAAAGACGAAGCACGTAACTGACACACTAATACAACGCGCAAGACAAAGCACGTAACTGAATCGTCACCGAGTCAAATCAGCGCGTACAGCGCGTCGTAATTGCAGCCTCCGCGATCAACTTCAGAAACATTTTCAGAGCTAATTGCGGAGGCCACGCTCCGCTGTGCTGAGTACGGTGAACGCCACCTAGGTGGCGTTGGTAGTGCTTCTTGATGCCAGCGTCCCTTCGAATGCTGGCATCGAGGCGTCGTAGTGCTGAGACCACCGAAGCGTTCACTGTCGGTGCGCGTCAGTGTCATAATGCAGTACTTCTCTTTTATTGCGATAGCAATTATATGGACACTCAAAAGCAGATTTCTGCCGTCGGCGTCGCCGTAGCCGTCGCCGTCGCCGTGAGGTTCCGTATGACGTCATTTGGAGAAGAAATCGTCGCCGCGCGCCGAACGCTGTATGTGCGAGTGAAAGGGCGCGAGGGGCGCGTCTTTCACGGGGAGTGAACGCACGGCGGAGAACAAACGCGCGTTCCGCGCCGTGCTCGCTTAAGGGCTGCAGAAGTAGGCGTCTCTTTTCTCCTTTACAATCACCATGTATGTAGAGCAAACGCACCTTCTTCCGACGCGCGAGAAGCCGTGGGGGAGGGGGAGGAAAGGGAGGCGACGTTTAGCTGCGGCACCAAGTGCCTATTTATATCACAGGCTCCGGCAACAGTCACCAACGCCGCACGCATTTTGAGCGAACGCGGGCAAAACGCCGATGGCGTCGACAACAGTTCTGCGTGTTGCCGATGCTGCTGCATGTCCAAGTTTATACAGCTGATAAAGCTAATATCATTACTCCGTATAGCTCTCTACAAGTTTGCTATCGCAATTGATGCTTCGCCTTTCAGGTGAAACTGCGACCACTTTTGTGTTAAACATATGGCCTAGATTTGTCACTGCGTTGCCACAGATATTCGCAAGTGTCTCTAAATCTCTTGCAATGACTGCTAGTAGCCCTATGTCGTCAACATACATCAGTCCGGGAATATTCTGTTGCACCACTCGTCCATTACGCTTGTAGGATAAACCTAAAACCTCCTTGGACAAACCCTACAAACCCTAGTTCTCTATTTTCCTGACCTCTTTCTATACCCTTAACATAAAGCATGAACAACAAGGGAGACAAAGGACATCCTTTCTTCAATACTAGGTGAATTTCCCCACTTCATTACATTTTCGGCCTTCCCATACAATTTGTACTAAGTTGCCTCCATAAATGTCCCTCAGCAGCTCCACGAAATCTTCATTATCGAAGATCAAGAATGTTATACGTGGATGTAAAAATACAGGTGGCTACTTCGACAACTTTATAAAGGCCGTGGCGGACTGTAAAATTGCCAAAGGCAGAAGATGAGGCTGACGGAGATGAAAACACAGGCGTCCCACTGAGCCACTGAACGTGAGGGATGTTTAACTCTCCTCCAAGTAACAGATAATCTTCAATAACTTTGGTTAAGATGCCTGACCGCGATGTGAAGGTGTGGGGGACTTATGTCACTAGGTGGATGGTAAGAATCCCCAACTTTGAGATGCACACCAGGATGGAGCATTAGCTTGATCACACTGACTTAAAGCTCACGTCAGTAGAATTGATAAAGAAACTCGGTGTAAGTTTTATATATATATATATATATATATATATATATATAGTAGTAACTGGATTTTTCAATGGGCCAGGCGTGTCCGTCAATTGTGCATGTGAAACACGCTTAACAGCGACCTTGCCCTCTGCTTTGTCTGGCACGACCAGGTCTTGGGGTCTTTCCTTTAACTCTCCATTCTTTTTTTTTTTTTTGCATGTTCAACTTTGTCATATATCTCTCTATCTCTCCTTTCTCACCTTTTTTTGGCGCCTTCTTTCTCTGCCTGAAGATATAAAAAGACTGTTGCAAAATTTTCCTGTATCCCTTGAAAAAGGTCGGTCCACCGACCGAAACTGTTGGGAAAATATTAAACCTAAGATAACCGCGAAGTTGTGCTTCTGACTTTCCTATATATATATATATATATATATATATATATATATATATATAATTCCGCCACCCCCATGGATATTCCTGTCCTTTCGGTACACGACGTATTCAGTAGGAAACACTTCTAAGCTTCGAATTGCGTCATCAAGCTAACATTCCGAACCAATTAGCACGTCTGGGCGGATAGACGACAGGAACGCGGCCAAGTCAGTTTTATTTTTGACGTCGCTGAAAATTACAAGATCGTTAATACCAGATGGGTGAGCGTTATCATGGGAAGCCGAACGAGTAAGTTGCCAATGCGGATTCATGGGCTTCGCTTCTTTTTAGTTACACGGCAGTGTCAGATGTAGCGTCATACGTATATATACAAGCAGTCTTCGTTAATGAACTTATCGTGAGGCAGTTTGCACTGCAGACGCTGGTCCTTGCTAAACTAAACAAGCATCTTTTGTGCTGAACGCACGGCACGAGATACGTCTTCGCGAACAAAGAAGGCGGTCCTTTTAACTTGTGACAAGACGACAGAACAGTATCCCCTTCTTTAAACCTTGAAAACCTATCGCCTATGAGGTGGTTTTTATTCTGTTGGTAGGAGCCAATCTTGTGGGCGCGATTGACATTAATCGGGGCTATTTCCACGGCAATTTTCGCGGAGCATAATCCAATTCGATGCGTTACCCTTACTTTCTCCATGTTGTAGCGCTATTGTATGAGAAGCCATAAAATACAAGATTACTTCTGCGACACCTGTTCTCCGCGTCTGCAGCACGCGCATTTAGAACCCGTATTTCTGACTGCTGAGGCTGCATGGTTTGTTCTACCCCCCCCCCCCTCTCCGAAAGATAGCTTACTCTTCGCAAAGAAGCCACCGTGTCAGAAAATTTCTCGATTGTTTCGTGAATGCTGCGTTCTCTGTCGCCTATGTCAGCTAGTTCAGCCACAATGTTTTGCAGCCCGGACTCAACTCTGTCCAATGCCTGTAAAGTTGCCGACATGTCAAGCGGTTCTGTCTGCGTGCCAGACTCACAGGTGGTAACCGGGTCAGTGTTTGGTTCGCCGTCAACGGAAAGTGCTAAGAGTAAACTTGAGACCACGACATAACAACATACTACAGTCGAACGCAAGATGAACCATTGTATACGGTATTTGATGTGAGGGAGGCACGATACCGCAAACAGGAAAGGATTTGACGTTTTCAGACAGCAAGACCTATCTAGGTCAGCAAAACCACAGCTGCGCACAGTGCGCGGTGAACGGTGCCATGTTCCGACGACTCTAGCTGCGATTAGCATTTATATACACATTTCGACGTCCCCGGCTGCCAGGCTCGAAAGTTTGGCCAGTCAAAACCTGGTCAGCAGGGTAAAGCACAAGATGTGGTTCCGAGCACACTTGGCCATTCAGGCAATGCGCTGGTTTCCTGCTCGTGCTGTCGTATCATTGCTCTCATCAGATGCCGGATAGTGAATGCCAGGCGGAAAAAAGAACCTCTAGCAAAACCACAGATGAGCACATGGCGCGGTGAAGGGCACCGTGTTTAAGGCTATTGTTACACAGCAGCCTTAAATAGCATGACACAAGACACAGCAAATTAGCAGAGAACAGCGCTCTTTCTTGTGCTTATTTGCCTTGACCTGTGTTGCGATGTTTGAGGCTGTTGTTTGCCAGGTAATGTTGTTCGTTCTGGCATGAAATGAGCAGGATGGTGGCGCCCACGTTGAGCATTGACGTAGGTTCTGTTTCATTTCGATATAGGAAGGCTACAAGAGACGTAGCTGTAAACCGCTTCAGAAACGCAAAAATAGAAAAGTAAGAAAACATCATCTCCTTCGGTTTTAAAGGCAGAAATTCTGCAGCGGAATATTACATTCCGGCAAAGCTAAAAGTGCTTTGTCGTCAGAGCACGTGTTGGCCTCGAAAGTGATTGGTGGCTGCAATTTTTCCGTCCTTTGATCTTAGTCCTTGTTTGTTCAAATTCAACGTGCTGTAAAAGTCTTGTTGAGCAGCGTGAAACTACAAAAATGACGCAAGAAAGAGGACGTAGACAAGCGCATACCAGCATGATGTGCTGCGAAAGAAAATGGGCAATTCTGATTTTGTTCGTCGTCTTGTCTGTCTCATCTTGTGAGTTCCGTGCATTGTTTCTTTTATGTTTCTTTTACTTTGCTAGAGAAGAAGCGAGTCTAACCATGTAGGCAAGCAGCTCAAGCAATTGCTGTTTTGTTTTATCTCTTACAGCATGTTTTCGTTCTCTCTTCCAGCCCGTATCCACGAAAACGGCACGACAGCGCGTGGAACGTACTCCAAGCCAAGTCCCCGGGGCATGCTTGAGGCGCCCAGTAACAAACAGACCGCCTGCTTCATCGATCAGCCCTCGAAAGTGAAAGCAGTGCCCCGACCCCTCTAACCAGCGCAGCCTGTTAACCTGCGCTGTCACCGATACTAGCTGCTAGCACGCGCCTGCACAGAAATTTCGCTTCGGGAGACTTCTACGCTCCTGCTCTGCCGTTTGCGACGAAGGACAAACCAAGCGCGAAACAACGAGTGGAGCTAACCACGTCGTGCCTGTCGAGCTTTGCATTGCAAAAGAGCCACTTTGCGGTGTTACCCGGCTCCACTTGTCTCAATCTCGACCACGTGCGGCAAAGAGGCTACTTTGCAATATTAAGGAGCGCATGAAGTGGCCCTAGCTCCAGTACTGGAATAGGCGCCAGAACTTCAGTTCGGGGTGAATATCCCGTAGTCTCTAAAATAGCGCTGTGGTAACCCAGGCTTGGCAGCAGAGCACTCTCAGTAGAGAAAAGGACCTACTCGAATTTATGGCCATGTAATGACATTAAAAAATAAAAACTTCCACCGCTACTACTGACACTGCGAAGAGATAAGTGTGACTTAAATAATTGTGCAAGTTTTTACGACCACAGCGCCTAGCAAGCGCTGATAACGTGGAACTGGACCACGCCTCACAGATGTAGATTAAAGAACAAACTATGCATTGATATCGTAGGTACCACGCAGCAACGCGGTTGGAACTGGACAGCTGGTTACTGTTAACTAGAACATTATTGCATTTCGCGAGATACATTGAAGTGATCCAACGAAATGATGCTAATTACAGAACTTACTCCGAAAGGTTACTACTTTGTTAGGGTTAGGCTTCATTTCAGCAGTTGGCACATGTACTCTAAAGTTATCATTAAAAGGTTAGGTGTTGAAGTTTAAGCATTAAATGCTTTTAGCTCCCGTTGTCGGCCACCTTGAAGTTACATTGAGCCAAAAGCCAGCGCCGTTATCCGAGCACTCCAACGAGAAAATCCGGGAAACGAGTCAAAACAACAAAATGCAGTCTCTGGCCCCCATACCTTTGTGCAAGACTTCATTACATACGCTCGTTACTGCCCAAACAAGTTACAAAAAAATATTGCTTCAGATTTCTTCCTAGCGTTTGTTCGCAATATCACTCAAGCTGTAACTTCTAGTACACTGAAGTTTTATTTCTAATTTCGAATAGCGACGTTCAAAAGACAGATATAGGGCCCCATACAATGTATCGTCATCTTTTGGCGCTGAGACAGGATTGTCTGTGCTCTTTTCAACGCCAGCTGTCCGTGAGTTTTGCGACACGGGTTTTGCGGTGCCTCGAGAGATGGCGCCACGCAGCGTGACCAAGCAGCGTCGAATGGAAAGAAAAAGCAGAATGGAAACAAAAAGGACCATGGTGATTTACAAGAGTAAGATGAAAGAAATGAAAAGGGAAAATCGGTAGGATCACACAAAGGGCAGTGTCTTGCTATTTGAGGCTTGAGCCTGTTGCCTAAGGACCAAAACATACCGGAGCAAATATACGGAACTAGGTGATGCATGTGTATGCTGCAGTAAAGACCCAGAGGCCACTCAGCACATCCCTATTGGAATGCGAAGGAATTCACCCAGTGAGAACCGTAGGTAACGCACAACTTCCAGAAGCGCTTGGGTTTAATGTAGAAGGAAACATCAGCCTATCAGCAGGAAAGATAAGCAAGATATGATTAGACCATCGGTGGAAAAAAAGCAGGGAAGAGATTGATACGACCTGATCTCTTAAAATTATAGGTAGCGGTACAAGGTCGATTTTGGAAAAAAAAACAGCGCATATCCACGAAGTGAATGATGATGAGTGGGCGAAGCACCGGGGGGTCATTCAGTCCGGAAGCCGGAGCTTGGCGTACACACACACACACACACACACACACACACACACACACACATATATATATATATATATATATATATATATATATATATTGTCACGGGATGTTCTTGTAAGTCCACAGGGCGCCTGACCGAAGTACAAGAAGACAGAGCAGTCTCAGCTGGACACCGATCGAGCGCGCACTACTAGTTCGTCGACTTCCTCTTTCACACTTCACCGTGCCGGCACCGACAATCTCCAGTACAATATATATATATATATATATATATATATACCTATACATATCATAGTGTACATGTGTGCAGTATACATGTACATGCCCTGGTATACACAGTATACATGCAAACCAGAGCTACGGACAACGGACAACTACGAGGGACAAGGCTCGGCCCTAAATTGCTTCGCCCCTAAATTAAAAAGATTAATGAGAGGTATACAGAAATGCTAGATAATGAACATGTATAGTATACCTGAATAAATCAAGCAGGCTTGGTGACTATTTGTCACCACCCGGTTTCAAAGGGGATGCCAATAAATCATCATCAAGCCTTGTTTCCGGCATGTAAAACCCCATAATTAAATTCATATTTCCCATTCTGCTTTTTTTGTACCATCGGCACATCAGTAGTTCTAATTAAAGAGTTGGTCGCTAGCAGCCACGCCTATATATGCTCATCCTTGCGTAGCCTTCCAGCAGGCCCTATACGCAGAATGCCTTGCTTCTTATCGCGGCTTTCTGTTATCAGGAGCGCCTCCAATATTTCATGCCGGCGTGTTGCTTTCACTTTCATAGAATAAAGTGTCGATACACTGTTGCAATTCTTTTGCATGGCAAAAGACACCGATTCGAAAACCGAGCTTGAACCGGCAGCAAATACTGGAAGCGTCTCCGATTACATAAGTCCGCAGTAAGAAGGAAGGTATTGTGCCCGAGTCATCAAAAGACGCGAGCGAAGTCAGTCAGGCTACGCAATCACCAAAGGAGCGCAATGCGGAACGGACGCGCGAGAAAGCGATGTCGTGAGGGAGCAGAGGAAGTGGCGCAGACAGCTAACCGTTGAACGTTTAGTCGAGAACCAGCGTATCTCGTTTACAAAAAACACATGACATGACGGTAGTGTGAAAGGACGCTCATGCGCGCCGCCGCTCAAAGGCTAGTCATGACTAGCAGGCGCCGCGCCGGAAGATGGCGCGTCAATGATGTTGGGAACTCGCTCCAGTGGTCCGCATACTATTTAACGCGATAGTGTTAAGGGCCCCGTGTCGCAGGAAATCCGGTGTCGGCGTTGGTGTCGGCGTAGGCATCGGCGTCTATGGCAGAGAAATTCACCCCGATCCACCCCGGCCATATGGGCCCTCCACGTGATGCAAGGCGTTAGGGAATGAATGAATGAATAATGAATGATAACTTTATTTATAATCCAGCGAGTTATTCGCGGATTTGGGCGAATACCTAGGCCTAGGTGTCAGCCACGAGCCCTTGAGCACTGGCGGCTTCCTCGGCCCGCTGGACGGCCCAGAGTTGGTCTTCGAGGGCGGAGCTGAGCAGCGTAGTCGCCCAGCGCGTTCGGCTCGAGGCTGTGTCCCCGTCTGGAACCCCCCGCCCCCTTGTTTGCACTCCCATAACATGAGTTCCAGGGTTGCCCTGGCCTAAAAAACTTCCATTGGTTGGACGAATAAAGCTCTGGGTAACAGAGATTCAAGATCACCGGGTTTAAACACGTTCTTGTCTGCAGCTGTCGCCATGCGACCACCTGTCTCTTGTTCAGTTTCTGGTGTGGTAGCGGAAATTTTCACCTCACCAGTCCGTAGTGTTGCGTTATCCTCCCACTCCGACCCCTCACCAGACCTCGTGGCCGAGGCGGCGGTAGTGTACAAAATTAAAGTTCTCAACTAAATCCGTCAGAAAAATCGTAAAGTACGACTTGACTACAACCTACAGACATGATGGCGTCGGATTGTAATTTGAAGGTACTAGAAAACATAATTCTGTTAAGAGGGAAGTGAAACACAAACAACTTTCCAGCAATTTAGAAAAAATAAAGGGTGGTGGTAGAAGTCATAGTCATGAGCATGACTGAGCAAAAATGACAATGACTCACCTAAAAAAACATTAACACTCAGAAACCGCTGGAATGACTACGGACGTGGGCACTCAGTGAATAAAACACTAAAGGATGATAGTAGAAGTCATAGTCATGAGGATGACTCAGCAAAAACGACAATGAATCAGCAAAAATTAATAACACACAAAAACCCCTGGTATAGGGTCAGACGTCGTCACTAAGTGAAGGAAACAATAAAGGATGATGGTAGAAGTCATAGTCATAAGCATGACTCAGCAAAAATGTGAATGACTCAGCGAAAAAGATTAACACTCAAAAGCCGCCTAAATGGGTTGGGACATAAATGATAGGTCATGACATGCGTGTCATGTAGGTCATGAAGCAGCCGCCTACGCGTCGGTGCTCCTATGGTCCTTTCGTTAACTTCGTAGGCTCCCCGCACACTGCTTCGCATAACATCGATTCTCACAGAGCGTGGGATCTGCCGTTTTTTTTTTCGAGATTATTTGAAGGTCATTGTGCAATGAGGCATGCAAGGCTCTCACCTTAATACACGACCATTGGGCGACGTGTACAGTAGGCGTCAGCCTTGTGAAAAGAACGGGAACAGCGGCCTCTATGGCGCTTCGGAGGCTGCCAGCGACGTCTAACCCTAGATTCTGGGTCCAACGTATAACAGTAGGTGGTGCGCCCATCAACTAGCGTTAGTTGTCACTGGCTGCCTTTGGCGCGCTCGGGCAGCTGCTGTTCCCGCGCCTTACACAAGGGTGACGCAGACTGCACAGCGCTCTACGTGGGGTTTGGCACTTGTTCATCACGGCAGTTGAAAAATTCTGCCTTCTTGCATCGAATACACCATCGAGCAGCACTGGTGTTTTTTACCACTGCGCTTAACTGCGCACAAGCAGCGGCTCACTATCGCATTTCTCCACTGAGCTCTCTATCTGAGTGTGTCTGGCTGCGCAAGCCGTCCCACCCTGTGCGACTACGCGCAGCCCTGCGAAAATTATTGCATTCACTTATACTGCGCACTTGCCAGCGCGATCTCGCAATCTGCGCGCCTGCCCGGGCGTGTCCACTGAGATTTTGGTGCAAAATCGTGAGTCACTCGCAAGAGTGCGCGTATCCGCGCACTCTTGCGAGTGACCCACGATGGCGCCAAAATCTGGCGGCATGTGTAAATCTGGTGGTATTCCAAAATCAAATGGCGGTATGTGTATCGTATCGCATATGACACGTGTGCTACAAATGATAAGGTGAGGGGGCGTTGTCCAACTTCTCTGTATATCGTAGCATGATTATCCGAGGGGCGTTGCCCCATTTCAATGTATGCAATGGCTCAATGAATGCAATGGCTCAATAAATCCTGGGCTCTCGTGCCCTGGCAATCCGGAACATGGTGTCATGCTCATACATTATGTATCGCGCCTCCAAGTAACACTCTGAGAGGATCGCCGTGTGTTAATCACGATTATAATTTCCATTATCATCATCAGCCTATATTTATGTCCACTGCAGGACGAAGAACTCTCCCTGCGATCTCCAATTACCCCTGTCTTGCGCTAGCTGATTCCTACTTGTGCCTGCAAATTTCCTACCTTCATCACTCCATCTAGTTTTCTGCCGTCCTCAATTACTCTTCCCTTGTCTTGGTATCCATTCTGTAGCTCTAATGGTCCGCCGGTTATCCACCCTATGCATTACACAGCCTGCCCAGCTCCATTTTTTCCCTCTTAATGTCAACTAGAATATGGGTTATCCCTGTTTTCTCTCTGATCCAGGCCGCTCTCTTCCTGACTCTTAACGTTAGGCCTAGCATTTTTTTTGTTCATCGCTCTTTGTGTGGTCCTCAACTTGTTGTCGAGCTTCTTTGTTAACCCCCAAGTTTCTGCCCCGTATGTTAGCACCGGTAGAATGCAATGATTGTACACTTTTCTTTTCAACGACAGTGGTAAGCTCTCAGTGAGGATTTGGTAATACCTGCCGTATGCACTCCAACCCAATTTTATTCTTCTGTAATTTTTTTTGTTCTGATCAGGGTCCCCTTTGAATAATTGACTTAGATAAACGTACTCCTCTACAGACTCTAGAGGCTGAGTGGTGATCCTGAATTCTTGTTCCCTTGCCAGGCTATTCAACGTCATCTTTGTCATCTGCATAATAATCTTCAACTTTGTCATCAATTACCACTGAAGTGTCAGTGTTTTGTGTCAAATTTATCATCAATTACCAGGAAGTGTCCCCATTTCACAAGTGAAATGGGGACACTTCCTGCTCCGCCAACCACAAATATACAGTGCAACATGACAGCCATCACATTCACAGCAGTTGGGCTTTCATCTGTAATAGAAAATATTAAGTTGTCTTCATCAGCTGGCATCGATGACATCAACTCCAAACTACTAAACAACACGAAACACATTTCTGCAGCGATTCTGTGTTTGTTATTTTCGCAGTCGCTTTCCACAGGCACCATACCAGATGAGTGGAAGATGGGGAAGGTTATTCCAGTCTTCAAATCAGGTAACAAAAATTCTCCACTAAAATACCGCCCCATCTCATTGACAAGTGTTCCCTACAAGATCATGGAGCATGTAATCTACTCTCATATTATGAACTTTCTAGACGCTAACAACTTCTTTCATCCTTCGCAACACGGGTTCCGCAGGGGCCTGTCCTGCGAGACCCAGCTTGCACTCTTTCTTCATGACATTCATACTAATCTTGACACGAACATTCAAACAGACGCCATATTTCTGGATTACGTGAAAGCGTTTGACTAAATATCACATCGGCGCCTATTACTAAAACTTTCACATTTGCATCTGCATCCTGATATCCTAAAATGGCTCGAACAGTTTTTAACAAACCGATCGCAATATGTATCAGTTAACAACCACGCTTCTAACGTTGCCTCCGTCACGTCAGGCGTACCACAGGGATCCGTCCTTGGCCCCCTTCTTTTCTTGATCTATATTAACGACTTACCCTTGCACGTATCCTGCCAGATCCGTATGTTTGCCGATGACTGCGTCATTTACCGCGCAGTCAATAACATCACTGACCAAACAGCTCTTCAAGTTGACCTTAACCACGTACAAGAATGGTGTGATCATTGGCTGATGACACTGAACTCTAATAAATGCAAACTTATTTCATTTACCCGACGTCATCACCCCCTTCGCTTTTCTTATCGGATTAGTAACGTCTCTATTGAATTAGTAGAATCCTACAATTACTTAGGTGTCACTTTGGCTAATGACCTAACCTCGAATGTGCATGTTACTAATGTAATTTCATCGGCTAACAAAACATTGGGATTTCTAAAACGCCACCTCCGCTTCTCTCCATTGCATGTAAAGCTGTTAGCCTATAAATATTTAGTAAGAACGAAACTTGAATACGCATCTTCCATCTGGGATCCGCATCAAGCTTATCTCGCCAAAGCCCTTGAGGCAGCTCAAAATCGCGCCACCAGGTATATTCATTCTACATACTCCTACGACGTCAGCATTTCATACTTGAAAAAAGAATCTTCCTTATCGCTTCTATCCTTTCGTCGTCGCGTTGCCACCCTCTCCCTCTTCCATAGGTTCTACTATTCGACGCTAATCGTCCACCATACATTGTCCCCCCATCACGCCGGTCACAACGCATTGGCCATCCCCTGCAGGTAGCACAACCAAACTCACGCACAAATACATTTTCAGCCTCGTTTTTCTACCGAGCATCTAAAGACTGGAATGCCCTTCCTCATCAAGTCGCTGCGGTCACCTGTTCATCACAATTCATTCAAGATGTAGCAACGTTTTTATCTAACGAATTGAAAGCATTGTAACACTTGTTTGTATTGTATTCCCACCCCTTATGTAATACCCCTACTACGGGGTCTTTAGGGAAATAAAATGAAATGAAATGAAATCATTTGTTGTAATTCGTCCACATTGTTGCTAAATAGGACAATGCTATCTGCAAACCAAAAGTTACTGAGATATTCGCCATTGATCCTCACTCCTAAGCGTTCCCAGTCTAAGAGCTTGAATACTTCTTCTAAGCATGCAATAAATAGCATTGGAAAGATTGTGTCTCATTGCCTGTCCCCATTCTCGATAGGTAACTTTATACTTTTCTTGTGGAGAACCAAGGTTGCTGTGGAATCCTTGTAGATATTTGCCAAGATATTCACGTATTTATTCCTTCTGTACTCCTTGATCACGCAATGCCTCTATCACTGCGGGTATCTCTACTGAATCAAATGTCTTTTCATAATCTACGAGAGTCATATAACGAGGTTGATTGTACTCTGCAAATTTGTACCTGTATTAGATTAGATTGTATTAGATCTGTACCTGATTGATGACATGGATATGATCTATCGTAGAATATCCTTTCCCGAAGCCAGCCTGATCACTTGGTGGACTGTAGTCAAGTGTTGCCCTGATTCAATTGGAAATGATCTTGGTGAATATTTTATACAATACTGAAAGCGAGGTGATGGGTCTATATTTTTTCAATTCTTTAACGTCTCCATTCTTATGGATTAGTATAATCTTGGCGTTATTCCAGCTCTCTGGTAAATTTGAAGTCATGAGGCACTTTCTTAAAATTTTGTGCACAAACAAACAGGGACGTCCCTGTTTGTTTGCGCACAACAATTTAGGAAAATAAATCTGTTCCAACTAGGCCGACTCGCAGTTATGCTACAGTTCATTTCTAGTTCTTCCTGCCCTCTTTCTAGTCCCTGTTTGTTTGCGCACAAAAATTTCAGAAAATGAATCTGTTCCAACTAGGCCGACTCGCAGTTATGCTACAGTTCATGAGGCACTGCGTATAAAGGGCCGCAAGCTTTTTAATCATGATGTCTCATCCATCTTTAATTAAATCTACTGTTCTTCGATCTTCTCCAGCAGCTTTTCTTCTGGTCATCTCTTGTGAGGCCATTCTAGTAACATCGCTAGTTATAGAAGGAGCCTCTGTACCTTGTTCGTCACTACTTCAAACGACTGCTATGGCCACTGCACTAATCAGTATAGAATTCTTCCGCTGTTTTTTGCTGTCATCGAAATTGCTGATGATATTACCCGGCTTATCTTTCAGTGAATACATCTTCTCTTGTACTAGGTCAAGTTTTGTTCTGACTGATCTTATGCTGCGTCCATACTGACACAATGATGTGGGGCTCCCGCACCGCGGGATGGCGCGCGCAAAGGTCGGCGCCATGAAAGACGACGAAGCGCGTAGGCTGCACGCTTTTCTTCTGGTCCGCCATGAAAGAGAAGCGTCTGTTTTTTCAAGTCTCCGTCTACGATCAACGTTACATTTTCCTGGTGGAGGTTCGGGGTACATGCTACCGCTTCCAGATCGAACCCCGTCTACAAGCCCAGTACGAAGTCCGGTCGAGCTGACTCCTGTTCACGTACGGACAAGCCGTCGACTTCAAGGACTGCCACCTGAGTACGAGCCTCTACCCAACAGAGTCAGAAGGATGAGTACATCAGTTCCATCTTCTTCCTCAACCGCACCGACCGCGGTCGTCCTTAACCAGCCGCTAATCCCCAAGTCCTTCCATGGGGACACCTTCGAGGATGGTGAGGACTGGCTCGATCACTTCGAACGTGTCGCAGAATTCAACGGCTGGACACCGGAGCGCAAGCTACGCATTGCCTACTTTGCCCTCGAGGACTATGCGCGGACATGGTTTGAGAACCGTGAGGCGGTCTTATCAACATGGGACGAATTCCGACGGCAGCTAATCAGCACATATGCCAGCCCCGATCGCAAGGAGCGAGCTGAATCTGCAATTCAGGCGAGAGTACAGCGGCCGAATGAAAGCGTCGCAATGTTTGTCGAAGACATGTGCCGACTTTTCCGACGCGCGGATCCGTCCATGCCGGAAGAAAAGAAGCTAAGGCACTTGATGCGCAGTGTAAAGCAAGAGTTATTCCGTGGCCTAATACGCAATCCACCAAATACCGTTGCAGAGTTTCTCGTGGAAGCCATATCAATGGAAAAGGCACTGCAGCAGCGAACAAGGCTCTACAACCGCGACGTGTCGACCCTATCGCGTGACCCTCTCGCTATACCGTTTGACAATACCGACGCCTTGCGGGAGCTCATTAGGCTTGTTGTTCGAGAAGAGCTCCAAAAGCTTCAGGTGGCTCCGGCATCGGTACCGGGACTCGCTCTGGCTGAGGTCGTTCGGGAGGAAATCAGGCAGGCAGTCCAAGTCCCCGAGCGAAGCGAGACACCACAGCCCGAGACACGGCAGCCACAGCCTCGCATGTCATATGCGGAAGTTGCGCGAAGTTCGTTGTTCCCGACTTTTCACGGTATGAGCGACGTCCCGGACTTTCATGGTGTGCGCGCCTTGGAACAAGCAACTGGCGACTTCAGGCCTCGCCGCACGCCGTTCATGGCTGAAGGACGACCACCCCGCAAGAGCGACGTATGGCGCACTGCAGACCGGAGGCCATTGTGTTTTCATTGCGGTGAAGCCGATCACCTCTACAGGGCATGTCCTTACCGCCGAGCTGGGCTCCGTGGATTTTCACTGAATGCGCCGTGCCCGCGCAATGGCGAACGCCCCCTAGAGATTGAAGCCTACCTCGCGGACGCCAGGACCTCGTTTGCCCCACGATTCCGTGACACACGGTCACCGTCACCCGCCCGACACAGGTCTTCCAGCCCCCTCTTCACGCCGAGTGCTACAAGGCGTCGCTCACCCAGCCCTGCTTCCCGGGAAAACTGAGTCCAGCGACCTGCGGAGGTGAGGTCGCTGATGTTGCGAACGCTGAAGATCCTCCACTACGACGACCGCGATATGACGCAATTGAGACGCAGAGAAATCAGTGCAGTTCGGTGTCAGTATCTTGCGACGTACCAGTTACCATAGATGACCACGAAGTCACGGCGTTGATCGACACGGGTGTGGATACGTCTGTTATGAGCCAGAATCTCGCGCATATACTGAACAAAGTTTCGACGCAATGGGCCGGAACTCAGATTCGTACTGCAGGAGGGCACCTCATAACTCCAATGGGCCGGTGCACGGCACGAGTCAACATTCGCGGTTTCACGTACATCGGCGACTTCGTCATCCTTCCTGAATGTTCAAAGGACCTTATACTCGGCATGGATTTCCTTCAGGCGAATGGTGCCATCATCGACCTGCAAGAGTCTAGAGTCAGCTTTGCTACTACACAAGCCATAGCGAACAGTAATGACACCGACCGTGACATCGCGCTTCACGTTGCCGATGATCACGTCACGTTGCCACCCAAGAGCAGCTTGATTACCCTTGTCCGATGCGACATGGAGGACGACGCCGAAGGAATTGCTGAGGCAAACATCCCCCTGCTTCTTGAGCGCCACATTTGCATCGCTAGAGGGCTTCTTCAGGTGCGAAACAGATGTTCAGTCGTGTTGCTAACAAACTTTAGCAACGAGTATCGGCATGTACCACGAGGAACGACAGTCGCATTTCTTCGCGAAATCATTGATGTTACTGACATTGGCACAATGGAAATCGCATCGTCTCAACAATCTGAGTTACCCAGCCTAAAAGAAAGGATTCACGTTAACGCTGCTCTGCCAGACCATCAGAAAGACCGTCTACTGAGTCTCGTGAATGAATTTGCCGAGTGTTTTCAACGTCGTCCAAAGTACGGCGCACGTACATCACAAAGCACCGCATTATTACGGACGAATCCGCACGTCCTGTTCGCCAGCATCCTTACAGAGTGTCGCCAGTGGAAAGGGAAGCGATCAAGCAGCAGGTGAAAGAGATGCTCCAAGACGACATGATCCAACCGTCCACAAGCCCGTGGGCCTCCCCTGTAGTGTTAGTCAGAAAGAAAGACAACACACTACGTTTCTGTGTAGATTACAGAAAGTTGAACCGTGTCACGAAGCGCGATGTTTATCCATTGCCACGCATCGACGACGCATTGGATCGTCTACAACATGCCAAGTTTTTTTCTTCGTTGGATCTTAAATCCGGGTATTGGCAAATCGAAGTTTATGAACAGGATCGTGAAAAAACAGCGTTTGTGACACCTGACGGGCTTTACGAGTTCAAAGTTCTCCCCTTCGGTCTCTGTTCCGCACCTGCCACCTTTCAGCGGATGATGGATACCGTGCTTGCTGAACTCAAATGGCAAACCTGCCTCGTGTACTTGGATGACGTCGTCGTGTTTTCGAGCACGTTTGACGAACATCTTGCACGACTCGAGAGCGTCCTCGCTGCGATCCGTACTGCCGCCCTCACCATCAAGCCTGAGAAATGCTACTTCGGGTTCCAAGAGCTCAAATTTCTTGGCCATGTCGTTGGTCCTAAAGGCGTCCGACCAGACCCCGACAAGTTAGCTGCGGTCGCCGAGTTTTCACCACCAACAGACAAGAAGGCTGTCCAACGCTTCCTTGGTTTGTGCGCCTATTATAGACGCTTCGTCGAGGGATTCTCGAGAATTGCTGAACCTCTGACCCGACTTACACGTGATGATGTGCCTTTCATTTGGGCGGACGAGCAGCAGCAGTCATTCAATGAACTGCGCGAGTGTTTGCAAGCTGCCCCAATACTTGCTCATTTCGACGAAAACGCAGACACAGAAATCCATACTGACGCCAGCAATGCGGGTCTCGGTGCAGTTCTTGGGCAATGGCAAGATGGTGCGGAACGCACCATTGCTTATGCAAGCCGCAGTCTCACCAAGGCTGAGAAAAACTACTCAACCACTGAAAAAGAATGCTTAGCGGTTGTGTGGGCAATTAGTAAATTCCGACCCTACTTGTACGGTAGACCCTTTAAGGCTGTCAGCGATCACCACGCCCTGTGCTGGCTTGCCAACCTCAAGGATCCTTCAGGCAGACTAGCCCGTCGGAGCCTACGCTTGCAAGAGTACGACATAACCGTTGTCTACCGATCTGGAAGAAAGCACAGTGACGCTGACTGTTTGTCACGCGCACCGCTCCCTACGACATCATCGGACCCTGACTATGACTTGCCATTTGTCGGCGTTGTCGATGCCGTAAAGATGGCTGAGCACCAGTGCGCTGACCCTGAGCTGCTGCCGCTTATCGAGCACCTTCAAGGAGTTGAAGGTGTTTTACCACGCTCGCCCTTGCGCGGCTTATCATCGTACTGCTTGCGCAACAACGTCCTTTACAGGAAAAACTGCGGAAGCGGTCCAAATACGTACCTCCTTGTTATGCCGTCGGCGCTGCGCCAAGACATTTTGCAAGCCTGCCATGATGAACCATGCGCGGGACACCTGGGATTCACTAAGACATTAGCAAGGATACGACAAAAGTATTACTGGCCCCGGCTTTTTTATTCTGGGCAACGGTACGTAAAGACCTGCCGCGATTGTCAGCGTCGCAAGAAACCGCCCTTTAAACCGGCTGGCTTTCTCCACCCTGTGGACCCTCCTCAAGCACCGTTCCAACAAATAGGAATGGATCTACTTGGGCCATTCCCAGTGACCTCTTCGCGCAACAGATGGATAGTCGTCGCTACGGACTACTTAACCCGGTATGCCGAAACCGAAGCTACTCCGCAAGCCAACTCGTATGAAGTGGCCAAGTTCTTCATCCACCACATTGTCCTACGACATGGTGGACGATGGTTCTCATCACGGATCGTGGTACAGCATTTACTGCCGAATTTATACAGGACGTTCTCCAGCTGACCCATACTTCTCACCGCAAGAGCACTGCCTATCACCCTCAAACCAATGGATTAACGCAACGTCTGAACAGAACGCTGGCTGATATGCTCTCCATGTATGTCGACGTAGAGCACAAGATGTGGGACGAGATTTTGCCCTATGTGACCTTTGCGTATAATACTGCTGTACAGGAGACTACACAATTTACGCCGTTCGAACTTGTATACGGGCGTCACGTCACCTCAACACTGGACGCCATGCTACCTGTGTCTGATAATAGCCCGACCAGCGAAAACGTGGAAGA
The DNA here is from genome assembly GCF_013339745.2 of Dermacentor silvarum. Classification (NCBI taxonomy): domain Eukaryota; kingdom Metazoa; phylum Arthropoda; class Arachnida; order Ixodida; family Ixodidae; genus Dermacentor; species Dermacentor silvarum. Next base: position 258,680,018 of record NC_051154.1, read on the forward strand.
GTTTGTGCAAAGAGCCGAAGAAGCTCGCCAGCTTGCTCGGCATCGTATCCGGAGCCAACAACGTACCGACACCCTTCGATACAACCAGGGTCGACGCGACGTCTATTACAATACCGGCGACTGCGTGTGGGTCTGGACGCCCATCCGTCGCCGTGTACTCTCAGAAAAGTTGCTCCGCCGGTATTTCGGTCCCTACAAGGTTACACGCCGCCTCAGTGACGTAACCTACGAAGTCGTCCCCTGCAGTTCCGACCCCGGTTCGCTCCGTCGTCGTCCTGACGCTGAAGTTGTTCATGTAGTGCGCATGAAACCATACTATGCGCGTACGTGAACGCCAAGATGCACCTGAGGACCTCCATTTATTATCGTGGCTGAAAGAACTTTTTGACGCGACCGAGACGGTCGCTTTTCGGACGGGGGGCAATTGACACAATGATGTGGGGCTCCCGCACCGCAGGATGGCGCGCGCAAAGATCGGCGCCATGAAATACGACGAAGCGCGTAGGCTGCACGCTTTTCTTGTGGTCCGCCATTAAAGAGAAGCGTCCGTTTTTTCAAGTCTCCGTCTACGATTTACGTTACAATACTTTACTGCTTCCTGAATTTTTCCCACGTTATAATTTCAAGAACTTTTTGGAAAGGTACTGAGGAAAGAGATTGGGGGAGCCGAAGGCACACCAATCAAGTTGGTGGCTCCGCCGATGGCGGAACCGGGAGCTGGTGGCTCTCGGCGACGTCGCGGGCCCTCTGGACGGCCTGTCGTTGATGCGTGAAGGCCGCGCTTTGCAGTAGGGCATCCCACTGGGACTTGTCGTTCAGCGAATTCTATCTGGTCTCTCCAGTTTGACACTTTTCTTTGACTCTTTTCTTTATTAGGTCCTTTGTTACTGGGGAGAGCTTACATACTGGCTGCCTTGGTGCCTTACCTCCCAGTTCAATTGCTGCTTCTGAGATCAGCCTAGTTACGGTTTCATTCATGACCTCTATGTTGTGTTCATGTTCCTGTACTAAAGCTGCATATTTGTTTTGCGAGCACCAGCCTGAATTGGTCTGCTCTTATCCTTACTGCGTCCACGTCGGGCTATTTTTTGGTGACTAATTTTATTCTTTCTCTCTTCAAATTGAGAGAAATCCTAGACCTCACAAACCTCTGGTTATTGAACTTTACCCTACTTATCATTTCTACATCCTGCACTATGCTGCGATCGGCAGAGAATATGAAATTTATTTCATTCCTTATTTCTCCATTAGGGCTTTTCCAGCTCCACTTCCTGTTGCTGCACTTCCTGAAGAAAGTATTCATTATTTGGAGCCTATTCGTTTCAGCGAATTCTACCAGCATCTTACCTCTAGTGGTCCTAGAATCTATGCCGTAGTTGCCAATTGCTTGCTCACCAGCCTGCTTTTCCCCACTTTTGCATTGAAGTTGCCCATGACTACAGTATACTGAGTTTTCACCTTTCTCATTGCTACTTCAACATCTTCATAAAACTTGTATTTCTTCATCATCGTGACTGGAGGTTGGGGCGTATGCTTGTACTTCAACTTATACCTCCTATTCAGCTTTATTACGACGACTGCTACCCTCTCATTATTGCTGTTGAATTCATCAATGTTGCCCGCTATGTCGTTATGTTCTAGAAATCCTACCCCGAATTCTCTCTTTTCTGGAAGACTTCTGTAGCAGAGGACATGGCCATTAGTCAGCAACTGTATGAGCCTCACCAGTTCTTCTAACCTCACTAAGGTTAATAATATCCCTGGACACTCCTGATAATTGTTCAAAGAGCCCTGCTAAGCGAGCCTCACTCGACAAGGTGCTCGTGTTGCATGTTGCCAGGTTCAGATTCTAGTGGTGGCCTGTCCGGACCGAGAGATTCTTAGTACCCTCTGCCGCGTCGCTGGTTTGACCACCGCATTGGTCAGGTGCTCCGCAGCCGCTGGGGACTGAAGGCCATGAGTTAATTGCAGGACTAATGAAGGAGGTAGTGGCCAAATACTGCACCAGGAAGGCCAATTCCTGTTCTGGTGAGGGAGTGACTTTGTTGAAGGTTAGTGGGCCTTCCGAATTTCAATACAATGACACATACCCTCAATAGGTGACCGCACGCGAAGCACGACCGATGGTTGATTATGAGCATGATTTCCACGCATTGGCACTTGCCCACAATGGGGGATCGGCAACGTCTGTGTGTTGATAATAACAGTGCGAAAGATGGCCTTACAATGGCACATACGAACAACGAGAAATCGGCCAAAAAGCAGCTGATACATTTAAAATAAGAGAAAAATGAAGTAATACACTCCACTATAAGATGTGTCACATTGCGTAGCACGGGTGCGCGAGGGCACATGCGCGCTCCCGTTGCCTTTACGCCAAAATCGAAGCAACGAAATGAGCCAATTGATAGCATTTCCGTATCCTCATCGCGAAAGTTTACATAGATTCCAACAGGTGCATTGGATCTGTAAAATATTTTACTCGTGAATAAAATTCTCCGCAAGTATCTTGCTTCGTGGGAGGCGCTGGTAGTTCGTCGCATGACTGTCTTTCGAAGGGGATGTACTTAAACAGAGCGTAATGAAAGATTGATGGTGTTCTTTCTTGCACTGTTTTTTTATTACAGATTGACTGCTTCTGTCAAGTGGTTAATATATTAATACAATGCATGCTACTGTGTAGTGTGGAGTGGCCTTTGCGATACTGCGCATCACTAGTAGTATAGGTTTGATAGTAGATGTACATACTAGAATTCGTATTGCTGTACGAATGCTACTATGGATACAAAATACACATACACATCTACTTCCCTTATTTGGAGGATGACAGATACACGTTGGGTGGTGCTTTAAACCGACTGGGATATGTTACGTTCACAGAATAAATAATACTGCGACCATCCAATAGATCGTCCTTCGCAGAAAAAGCCACCGAGCATTGCCACACCTGCTTACTGAATACACGGTTGACGACTGCCTTTGATGGCGCAGCGAATGCTGTGATGTCTGCATGACCATCCCTTCTTCTTCCTTTCCTTTTCGATTTCCGCGTCCTACAGTGCGGCTAGCCAACCAGGTCAACCTCCATCTGTTTCTCCTTCCTTCTCTGTCTCTCGCCCGCTTTACAGATAACATTTCACGGCAAATACTACAGACAGATATCCATAAAAGAAGCCCATTTTCAAAAACCCTCTGTATGAAAAAAATGCAATGCCTTATCCAACCCTTGTCCACTCTCCGTGGCAATGTATCACCAGCACTTCTTGGTACCATGAATGAGGAAGATATATTACCCTCCTTAACAAAGATTTACTGAAGTCATTTTTCTCACGCGTACATTTATCATCGCACTGTGAACTATGCGCTCTTGAATGAACTCCGCGTTCTTCTTTCTAAGCCACCAAGTTAGCCGCTGCGTAAAAGACAAAAATGCCTGACAGACAACTACCGTTGAGACATTTCTATTTTTGTATTGTAAGGTGCACACGAATGCGTACGAAAGTCTCATACTCGCGCACGTAAAACTGCAGATTATAAAGAAGCCCGCGTCCTGTTGAATAATACTTGACCATTCATATAATTTTCCCACCCAGTCTGAAAAATGATGCCTTCCCCCAGGACGTTGTTTTTCTCACAAGCTTAGATACAGCATATATTAGTAGAATCCTGCCTTGAGCACCTCTTTCAGATAACCACGGAAATGTTCGTTGATTTTAGGCAGTTTATTGTGCATCGCTTTGCAATTGTACCGGTGACAACAGATAAGTATGGTGTCGTGGTTATTTTTGTTTTGTTTGGATACACAAGTCTGCGCAGACAAATACAAGAAAATGACTTCATTGCATGTGGCATGCCGTTGCACCAAGGATGATGGACAGTCTCACGGCTAAAATAAATTGCTACCTAGAAATACGTAACTGCTCCATGCTTTTCGATCTAGCTTTCTCATTCATTGGTAGTATTGCCGTCTTCAAAGTTCAACCAGATGCTTAGGTGACCTCATGGTAATCTTACTTCAAGCGGAATGTACAGCCCTCTTAAGCGTTCGTGAGAAGTACTCCTTCCTGTTGCTAGAGACTGGCGCCACTAAGGAATTGCAACCCGACACCTAATTCACGTAATCGCCACTGCCGACAAAAGCTCTGAAGTAATATGTTTTTGAAGGCTGCATTGAAAACACGATTCTATTGTCAAGTCATATGAAGGTATTGGACAGTACCTTTTTAAAAAAGCGCAAAACACTTTTGCGTCCCATTGTGCGTACTTTGAAAGTGTCCGAGCACGCCACGTTCCGTACAATGCAAAGCGCTTATTAAACTGCCTGATGGACGTTTTTACGCGCAGCCATGATGTTATACGCGGAAACGTATGCATTAAGGCATAAAAGTGATCATGCAGAAATGTAGTAGCCAGCGTAGTTAAACATTAGGAATTTATTGAGCACAGTGCGGCAGATTCTGTTCAAAAGAGAAGGATTGCATGCCCTGCAATCATATTAAAAACTTTGCCTCAATTGAAAACACTTTCGCGACTCCACATAAGCTACAGCTTGAATGAAGAAAGTGTTGCCCTTCAGTAACACTCATTCAGGAATGCCTACGATGGACGATTGCGGCGAATCCAACAGCGTTAATAACTTGGCGAGAACGTGGCTAAATTTAGCAAGTTTGGAATCAACCTAACGACACCTTTGCCTATTTGAAGTCTTCCTAACTTTAGTAACTTTCCCAAAAGTCTAAATAGTAACTAAACTGCTCTGGTAAAAATTCTTTTACAATGGCTACTTGCAATGACTATGCTCTCCAGCGCGATTTAACGTCTCTTTTAAGAGTTTTTAAAAATTTTAACGGTTTTTAGCTGGTTTAACAATAGGGCTCCCCTTGACTTAGCGGAACACAGTTGAGCTGGTTCAAACACACTTAAAGCGCAACGGCAATGGTTCATATTGAGGCACGTTCTTCCTGTACATAATAAAGTGCAATTCTTAGATATTAACGTACAGTTTTTCTTCATCATGTGTATTGGTGTTAACTGCCTCACGCAAATAACAAAAATTCTGCCGTGTGACTTGGTGCAATCACATGTCAACAAACGTGGAACAGGCTCGCGTTGCCTAGGTTCCGCACTGCAGAAATAACGTCACCACAATATGCACGTCATTTTCTCGAGTCATACAAGAAGACTTTTCAGAAACGTCATTCGCCAGTCGGTCTTCGGTGCTGCTGCCGAGTCACTTCTTAAGAAAGTGGAAAGCAGGGGGAGGATATATGCAAAAAGTATGCAAACCATATTATTGACAACCTCAAGAAGCGATAAACAGGCACGATGTTCTTACGGTGTTTCAGCACCCAACAATTTGGCAAGACTAGGCGCTGAGGAGGCATAAATAAGCATCTTGAGCCTTTCGTACCTTGAGGTTTGGGGGTGGGGTATGAAATGCCCCTTAGCTGCAGAATGTCCTACGTGTGACAAACAAGCTGATTTATTGACGACTACCTGTGATAATACAGGACTCGTTTAATGAAGGCCAACTTTTTACGATGAAGGAAACATTAAAAGTGTCTACTTGTTAATTTGACAAAAAGCAGGGCTGCACAAAACTTCAGCAATAGGTCCAAATAAAGAGCGGTAAGCCTTGAGTGCCATGAAAGAACTGAAAAAGAAGCGGTGTTTGAAGTTTTGAGGAATGAACAAACTTATGTCTCTTCACCAGGAAAAAAAGGAAACAAATCGGGTTCCTCGTCCAACGGCCACAGTCCAGGGGCCGCTACGGCCAAACACTGCATGCCTTCGCGGGTGTGGGTGCGCCTGCGTGCAATGTGGAAGCCGATGCTGCTCTTCCGAAAGGTGCGAGAGCACCGGCCACGCAGGGGACAGGGCTCTACAAGTAATAGTGAATACCTTATTACCCAGAAATCTGGGTGCATCAAGGCAGTTCTTTAGGCAAAGGACAAGCTTAATGTTTGATACTGTTTAAAAAAATGGGGGAGAGGGGTACTGTCTTTTTCCACATTCTGATCAATGAATCACGATCGTAGGAGGTGATCTAGTGTAGTAGTTAAAAAAATATTGTCGCGATGCAAAAGAACATTGCAAGCAGCCAAGAGACGATGACGAAGAAGTGTTGTTGCGGCTGGCGCTTCCGCCGCCATGTTCTAGTGTCAACTGGCGCCTTCGGCATTCGCCTTGTATAAACATTAGTGTGCTTGTTTCCGCCTCGCAACATTCTGGTGGAGGTGTTGGCTACCAACGTACCAACACGGAGCTCCGCGCGGTTGCCGCGTGAGCCTGACACGATGACCGACGGCCAAGGCGCCACTATGACCGACTGCCTACCTCAGGTGCCGCAGACTCTGACCTCCGTCCTGGTGTCCCAGCCGAGAGAACCAGGGACCTTGAATGAGATCGATGGTACGGACGTTAAAGACGCGATTTCGTGGTATGAGCGCTTAAGCGAAAATAATCGGGGGAACGCAACGCTAATGCTAGCGAAGTAATATTCTACCTCCGACTCACAGCACTAGCATAGTACGAGACACACGAACACTACATAACGAGCTGGGACGTCTGCAAGGAGAAGCTTCTAGACCTCTTTGCAGACCCCTTTGGCTGTCAGCTGGCAACGAAGAAGGATCTATCGACCGGTGCTCAAACGTCGACATAATCTTACGTGGCATATATTCAAACCTAGGTGCCTTAATTGGAATAAGTAAAACTTAAGAAAGGCGAAATTGGAGCCAGTAATCATCATTGTATAGTTACTTCCTGGTAAAAATGAAACATTTTTCTCCGCACCCTGCGGACCTTGTCCGAAAAAAAAAATGTTACCAGCGCTGAAGAGTACACAACTTGATCACGAGAGTCACGTTGCACAATTTTTTTTTGCACTGGAACTAGCATGAATTGTCAGAGAAGAACCGCCATGAAGGGAGGTTTTCTTTGAAGAACGGGGTTTTTATCTATACTACCTATTCTAGGCTTACTGTGAAGTCCAGTAATGCTCAAAGGTACAGAGTTCACTCGCATTAAGTTCACGTCGCGCACGCACAGAACTTCCGCACAAGATATTATTTGTGACTGTTCGTATCTGCACCGCTGGCGATGCAAGTTCTTTCGTAAGCCTTCTTTCAAGGGCTCATTCACACCGGTGACTCACAAGGGTGGCGCGACAAAGTTGTCCTCAAAGCAACTGTTCGCTACTGGACGTTTTGGTCGGACAGCGACTGTTGTGAATCAGTCGCTTACTGCTCGATTTCTTGTCGCTCGAGTGCAGTCGGAAGCCAACTGGACAAATCAGCGGCGCAGAAGCGGGACGTCCAAATACGCTGACGACTATTTTCAGTAGTGATGACGGGGTGAGCAGACGCGAACGGCACCAATCGCGAGACATTTCTGCATGACGATGAGCACGGCACTCTTGCCGGTGTGAACATCGCTTGCCTCGAGTCCTTCCTTGATCACCGGTTTCGGTCGGTCACGCGACTTTTGTCGCAGGAGTGTTTGCGCCCTGACCGTCGACGGCGAATGGTGCGTCACCGAGCTCTCTGAGTAGCAACAACTATCTATCTCACATCCTGAATTCATTCGATGCATGACATTACGGCCAAACTTGTCGTGATGATTTTAAATGAGTTTAGAACGTTAACATTGCGCGACTCATTGCTAAAGGAGTCTGGAAGTACATCAACGTTTTGAAAGGAAGATGGATCGTATGTAGTTTTAGTGAAATGGCCATCGAAGTTTTCTTGTATTTCGGTAATGATCAAAACTGCATATGAGGTTTAATCATCTGTTTGTATAAGCATGCGCAGATGAATGGAGATGATGCGTTTGTGTCAACATGGAAAAGCGATTGATTGCTACGACAGTTATGGATCCATATATTCGCTGATACATCATGAAATTGTTTCATTTACTCACCTACATTGATTTATGCAAAGGGCTGTAAGTGAGACAGATCTTTATGTACAATTCTATATTTTTCTTTCAACGTAGTCTTGCATCTCAAACTAAACATAATCGAAAGGGGTTTGTTTTAACATAGCGGGATTTAGGTGCGACTGGAGACATTTGTGTGGCTACGAATTTTCAGTTTTCCCGCTATAGTTGGCGGAAATTTTAGTGACGTTATGATTTTCATTGTACATGGTATCTTCCTGTTGTTTTAGTTTTTTTTTTCTTGCGTGTGGGAAAACAGGGAGGTTACTGTATTGCCCCCCGAGAAGCACTGAACATCACAAGCGCGGGAAATGAGCCCTAATGATTTAAAATGCACTCTCTCATGGTGTCGCAATACTACTATAACCAGAAAAAAAATAGCCAAGTTATGATGAAGCGCTTTCTTTAATGCTTTTCTTCATTTTGCTAAAGATGCAAATGGGCTTCGTGCGACACTGCCTGAATACGGATTTCCCTGCGCTTGCGAGCAATTGAATCAATGGTACGTGCTCAGTACAAAGGACAAACTGTCTTTTTTTCTCATTGGTAGCCAATATTGTGTGGAAGTGCAGCGTTACCTAATAAAGAAAAAAGAAAGGCCAATTCCGAAGTGCTTAAGAGAGTTGGGTGCTGATTGCTTTGTGAGTGATAAGCAGAAGTGCACTTACCCTAAACAAGCAGTCGGACCATATGTTCCTGTAAAAGCTCGTGAGGGAGTATGAACAGTATAATTCTGGCGGAAGTAATGTCTTCCGCTGACACATTATTCCAATGGCCCTTGGCGCTCGCTTCCTTCAGCAAACCATGAGGACTGGGAACAGTGAGCTGGTTTATGTTATTGCGAAAGGGCCCAGAATACTATCACGTCTGTATATTTTTATTCACTCTCCTCCAGAAATGGCTCCGAATTGACTTTTTCTGGATCTTAATATTTCTTTTGCGCTTATGTTCTGGCAAGTATGCAAGAAAAGGCCGGAGACTCTCATTTTGGGTAGCCTGAGCTAGCTGTCTGGCGCATTTTAACGGAAGATATGTGGGCAATGTATACGGCAAGTCGTAGTGCCGGTCAGAGATAAGAATTTGAGAAAATGGATTGAATTCACAAAGCCTTTCATTTGGAAGTGCTGCTTCCTAGAGGTAAGGCTAATATTATGTCCGACGTAAGAATCGGCTGGCGTCTTGTAATACGCACAGTTCAATCGCAAGAACTTTGTGAATGGGTCCCGGGGTCATGTGGTATCTTTTTTTCCTACTAGATCATGCTGCGACATCATACTATTCCTCTTGAGACAGTGTTCGAAAATAAATCATTCAAATTGAAATTTGAGATTCAACAATTCAGCCAGAAAATAGCGAAGTAATGCTACGGAGATACTACGCACATTTTGGAATATATGTGAAGGGGACCCAAATTAAGGCGGCTAACTACATGCTTGACAACAAACTGCTATGTGCGTTATTTTGTTTACTTTCATTCTATGCCAGAAGCAATCGCATGCAATGTTCATGCTTACGCACCACAACGGTCACCGAATCACTGCTTATGTCACCGGTACATGCTTATGCGGTTCATGCACGCCAATGTTCACAAGCTAAGCTTCAGCGCAATATCCAATACAGACGTATGCACAATGTGCGATGTACGGGCAGCGATGCCACAAGGGCGACGACAATACATCATACTTATTTGGGGAAAGAATGGCGATGTCACGTGTATTCACAGATAAATACGACATTGATTAAGCAACACTTACGGACTGTGCATTTGCTTTCTCGCAGTGGGTCCTAACCATTCTGCATGATTGGTCAAGAATCGGCAGACCCCCGTATCGATTGGCCAAACAAAAAAAGACTATTTAAAGCAAGCAATCCTCGAAATATGTCTCCATTCTATTAACAATTGGGCGTTCTTTAGAGATATATTTGACATCGGCATGAACTATTGAGGTTTCATATAGAAATCGTACTGGGGGAAGACCATTCAGGACGAGTAGCTCAGAACGGGCATACATCCAGTGGCACATACTGAGGGGATAAATCAAAGAAAATAAAGGAAATGAGAGAATCCTGTAAATATAATTCACCATTTCATTTTAAGAACGGCGTACTTTAGAGGTAATTAAGAGAAGGCAATGTGTTAAGGTTCTATGTGGGAAGGGTACATTTTACATATATAATAATTATAAGCATACATATTCAACATAAAAGGGTTGTATAGGCCACTTCATCCACTTCGCTGGCAGTTTCCTATAACCTTGGCATATTTATCAACAAATGTGTACGCTGAGATAGCGACCGACCCAACAGTACCCAGCACCCAGCAGCCACGTAGGCCTGCACGAACTGCGAAAGTAGGCAAATAAAGTGTCGGTTTAAAATTATAGACACTCCGAGTCATGCAGCTGTTATCAGTGGTTAACAACACAATTCCGATGTTTTCAAAATAAACATTGTTTGTCAGTAGCGTTACGAGAATGTTTTCAAAATTACCCGTGACCTGTAGCATAATTCTACTTTTTGAGATAAACTAAAACTCCGAGGCAGACATAGTATTTACATGAGAAACATTAATGAGTACTTCACTAATGAACAGTTTCGCTACTTAACTTCTCAAATAATTACTTTACAGCGCATATTGCAAACTATGGGTTGTAGCACACGACTCCGAATGTCACATTCACTTGGAACAGATACTGAGGACGACACCATTTAGGAGATATGCTTTCCTAAACTTTACGACGGAACGTATTGGTGTTCCAGTAATTTTTCAGCTTCCATATATACAAAAGCGTTTTGTTTAAAAAGTACGAGGAACAACATTGCACTTTTATCGCCAGCTTGACTTCGGTTATGTCAAAATTGGTGCTAGCTTCAAAGTTCGTTCCGAGTCGATGGGGCCTTGTGACATCATTGGCTTAAATTCATGTATTGCTGCGTGTGCGCAAATATTTAGCTAAAATGTTGAGTGAAATGTTCCTAATTAGTCAATTAATATTTTGATTTCCAGTTCAAGTAATGTGTGCTGCTTTCGCTGATCCAGCTTAATGAGCAGATTTCTCCTACATGCCTCAGGCCATTTTCAAAATTATATTATCATTACAATAAAACACCCGGCATGTGCCAGTACACTAGAGGGCATAAGCCATTTCCTCTAAACGCCCAGTTTTCGATAATATTTACTAAGCAGCAAACCTTGTGCAGAAGGAAATCAGCTAGATAACTTCTAAATTTTCATTTTCGCGTTGAGCATTTTCCGGCGCACTGCATAAACTGTGTGTAGCAGTAACATCTCCTCGTGCTGGGAAGTTTCCCGCACACATTGAGCATCTATGAGTGGCTTTCCTAAAGTAAAACTTCACAAAAACGCATTCACAACGTATCGTTGTATAATAAAAAAAGACGCCGATTCAAACTGGGCGTTATTTTACGTAATGCAGCATCAACATCATCCTTGCCTTCAACAGAAACCAAGACCCACACATAATAGAACAGGAGCTCTGACGTAAGTGTTTAAGAAGAGCCGGACTGCAGCCAGATGTGCCAGAGAACTACACCCGTTCGGCGACGGACAATAGGTTTCCAGGTGCATTGCTGTAACTGCTACACGACGGAGTTACAAGCTTTTATATGATGCTTTTATACCCAACATGCCTTGCACCGAAACCCTACGGAGAAAAGAAGCCACTTGAACGAGACAGTGACTCGCATAAAAGGGAAGCGCGGGCTCGGAATAAGTGCGCAGATATTGCAGCGGAAAAGAAACGCAAAAAAGCCAAGTTTTCACTTAAGCGATGACATCATATGCCCGGGGATAACTGCATATGTATGAGGGTGCTTATCACGCGAGCGCTGCATGCCAGCAGATCGCGCCTTTCATTCCCCACTGCTGCCTCCAGTCGAGATGCATAGAGGCGTTAAGTTGTTAATCTTAGTGCGAAGCCACTTTTCCTTTGAGCCCTGTTAGCGCTTCGGCGCCCCTTTATCGGGTAATATCAAGTAAACTAGGGCCGTATTTTCTTTTGGTAATTTTTAACTTGGACTCTTGAAACTAATTCAACTGCTCCAGATTCACTCTTGTGATTGAGTATGCTCGGTATTTTTATTTCGGCTGGGGACTAGGCGAGATAAAATAAAGTGCTTTGCAGGCAGTGATATTAATGTACTCTTGACTCGGCACTCTCAGGTAAAACTCTTGAATGATGATAGCAAGATGTTATTGTCGTCAGCCTCACTACGCCAAGGTGCACTTATTTTGCGCTGGTTCTTGGCTGTAGTCTAATATCTGCTGAAGTTTGTTCCGTGTCGCCAACAGATATTATAATTTATAGCTTTGTTGACCTTGTCTCAATCACCACAAACAACTGCCGGTGCCGATTTTGGGTGATTCTGCAATGAAGTACTTGAAAAATATACATAGGTCAGGCTGGCAGTTGAGCAGACCTCCAATTATTTCCGTTTTCGTTGTGCGGAGTGTCTTTAATAATGCGTTTCTTTAAGGTGTTCGCGTGCAACGGCAGCCGCATTTCTATGCGGGCGAAATGGGAAAGCACCCGTGTACTTAGATTTAGGTGCACGTTAAAGATCCCCAGGTGGTTGGTCCAAAGCATTCCCGAGTCCCCCACTACGGCGTTCCTCATAATCAGATAGTGGTTTTGGCACGCAAATTCACAGTAATTTTTAAGGTTTTAGCATAAGCTTATATGAAGCATATTGCATTCACAGAAAATTATGGGCGTGTTGTCCTAAAGTGTTGACAATAATATTTTTATACCCTGGTAGTAGATTTATTTACTTTCAGGTGGTGCTAGATGACCTACATAAAAATGATGACACGCCGAGCAGCCGAGCAGGCGAGGATTCTAAGTGAAATTTTAGTAATCTTGTCATTAAAATTATGAATAAAAAATTACAAACATAATTCAGAGTATGCCAAAAGTGCGAAGGCTTTTTTATTATTTGTGATAGCCTAATACTACAGATGTAAGATACTAGGCCTGCCAATTTTATATGGAGCGACCTCTCACAGTTTAAAGGAATTCAAGCTTTGTGTTATACGTTAGAGGGCACATTGAAGTTTATTAATTTTTGGGTATTACATCCAGCCCGGTGCGATATTAGCTAATAGGACTACGGCCCAGCTGAAATGGTTGCGCTGTAAAATGTGCACAGAAAGCAGCCTATCACAATACTCACGGTCCTTAATAGTGCAATGATACGCACTGTTTTCGCAATGCCACATTGGAGTCAGGAAAAGGCCGGGCGTAACCCGAGGTCGTGGAATCGAATGCAAGATATATTTATTCCTGATTCTTTGCCACAGAATGAGGGACCCTGCTGCTTCAATACCAATTTTTCTGCCTCCTTTGCCATTACTATGGACTTTAATTGCTCCTGCAAAGGCTATACAGGTGAGCTCCTTGTTCGCAAAGTAATGTAGTATTACAAAATCTGTGGAAAATAGTCACGTCGCCACTCCAAAAACAGCTAAGTTCCGAAAGCTTGAAAGTAGGCACCGTAGTGTTGTATCAGAAACTGCTCCACAAACTGAATGTTGCTTGCTATTTGCTTTTAGGAATATATCTGCACTTACTGCTCATCACAGCTACTGCTCATTAAAGATAATTCCCGTCATGAAACTCACCAATCTTGCCTTCGCAAAATTGGCGTTAGTAGAACTGGCGGCCTCGATAAACGGGCAGCAGCCTACAAATTGTCCGTTTATTCGTTCCAGTAACACATTAAAATTGACTCTGAGGGAACATGTAGATTTTGCAACATTTTATGCCGCTGTTGTGGAGGCAGAAATGGAAAAGATACGACTTGGTTGAATGATCCTTTGTGCTTCTTGTTTTTCTGTCGTCGTGTACGAGATGCTACCCAAAAGTTCCGGAAAGTTGAAAAGTGCGGGCAAACTGAGTTTGGTACATTTTTCCGCCACTGGCTATAGCTATCAGCGTGCATTGCAGATAAGTGTGCTGAACAACTTCCATCTAAGAAGAAGTATTGTTTAGCGAAGTATTGATTTGCAACGCAATGTTTCACTGATTTTGGTGGATTCCTTAGCAACCAATATGGGAAACTTCAAGCGGGAAAGTACTTGCATAAAGTTTTGTTTTAAACTTGGAAAATTTGCGGCACAACCTCATCGTATACTAGAGGACGCTTTTGGAGTCGACGCCATGAGCCAAATTAGGATGTCTTTATGGCATAAACGCTTCAAAGAGGGTCGAATGTGTGTTGACGACGATGAACGTTCTGGACACCCGTCAACGAGCACAATCCTAGAAACAATAGCGGAAGTTCGCACGGCCATCCTTGGAAATCGCAGGCTAACTACAAATCGTGTCGGCGACATTGTAGGACAATCGTACGGTACAGTTCAGCGAATTTTGTCGGATGGTTTGAACATGAGGCGCATTTTTGCAAAATTCATGCCAAGACTGCTGAGTGACGAACACCTTGTTTTTTCTGTACGCAACTGAAGCAACAAGTCAAAGCGAATCTTACGTTACTCTCCAGCGTAATAACCGGAGATGACACATGTGTTTATGGCTGCGATCCTGAAACAAAACAGCAGTCGTCACAATTGAAGTCACCAAATTCCTCACGGCTTAAAAAGGCACGTCAAGTTCGTGGCAATGTGCAGTCCATGCTCATCGTTTTTTACTTACATGGAATTGTCCACAAGCAATTCGTACCTCCTGGACAAATCGTGAATACCGAGCTTTACTTTGACGTTTTGAGGCACTTAAGACAGAGCATTCGTTGCAAATGTCGCAGAATTGGAAGTACAACTGGCTTCTTCATCACGACAACGCGCCCGCTCACACACCACTCGTTCTTCGACAGTTCCTGACTTCAAAACAATTCACAGTACTTCAGAACCCGCCGTATTTCCCTGACCTTGCCCCTTGTGACTTTTGCTTGTTTCCAAAGTTGAAGTTGAGGCTGAAAAGACGTCGTTTTCACACTGTTGAAGAGATCCATCGGAATCGCGGGAGAGCCTCAACACACTGTCGCCTGGAGAGTTCCACGAATGCATGGAATCACGGCAGAAACGATGGAATCGGTGTATACATGCTCAGGGGGACAACTTTGGAGGAGACAGTGCTGATTAGGCGTTATGGTGAAGACATTTTTTTATGAGTGAATTCCCAGAACTTTTGGGTAGCACCTCGTACATAAGCCTATTCATACCCCATTTATTACAGCTCAAACAACATTTGCAATAATTGGGCCCTGGCTTCTTGAGATTAAAAAAACAACAATGAAGTAGCGCATCATGCTGCTGTGATGGCGCAACGGTATTCGGCGCAAGCATCCATCTGACCAACTTTGGTGGCTGACTATGTGACCATGCGTGTATACATATGCCACTTTTCAACGAACCTCTTTGATGCCGGCAAGGGTCGCTGTAGATGCGGGATTGGGTACGTGCTGCTGTTCCAAGAAACTCCTTGAGGCCGACTTGGAGCACTGGGTATTGGTGACTCGGTCAGTGCTGGTCTTCAATGAACCTCTTTGATGCCAGCTTAGGTCCCTGGATATGTGCCAGTAGGTGTGTGCCACTCTTTAATGAAAATCTTTTGGCGCCATCTTGAGTAACTAGCCATGTGTCACTGGGAATGTTTCGCAATACAATGACGAAAGAGATCCCTTAAGCTTACGCCATGCTGAGCGGAATCTAACCCATGTCACAAGGTTTCTTGAAGAACAGCAACCCAACGCTTTAAGAGGCTCAAGCACAAGTGCACTGGATAAGGGCCACTTTTCAATGAATGCCTTTGACGCCAACGCCTTAACGCGCTGAAGCAGAGAAGATGGCAAGAGCCAGCGGAGCCGTCGACTAGGGGCCCCGACCATTAGCGATGTCCCATTGGGGCAAGACAAAACTATCCTTGAATTAAAGTTTATCTATCTATCTTAACGAGCTGGGCTATGAATACACATAGTATGTGGCGCTGTTCGATGAACTTCTCGTTAACTTGGGACACTGAGTGTGTACCGTTGGTTGTGCGGTAAGCGAGGAAAAAATTTTTAGTGTTCGCCGGCAGCGGTGCGCCACGCTTTTCGCCTCGGAGGCCAGGCACGGACTTCTAGGTTAGCGTCACTTGATTGCTCAACGCGAACAGAAAGAAGCGCGAGAGAGGAGCTCGTTTACCACATGACGCATTTTTTTAGCATTCACACGCACCGGCCAGCCAAGCATTTCGGAAGCCAGGCGCAGGCTTCGCGGCAGCGCCGCTAGATGTCGTTTAGTGTCCTTAGTGAAGCGCGAAAGAGGAGTACCCTTGCAGTACACACCTCATACACAGATTGTTTCGACGGTGGCAATACGCTGTGTCGTGATATTGATCTCATACTAGCGCATTACACTCGACAATAGTCATAGATGGGTTCTGCCACTTTTTTTCTGTTTGTACGGCCACCGCTGTGTAAAAGTGGTGAAGTTATGTACGAAATTCTGTACATAGTGATCGGAAGCTTTATTAAATTGAGCTATATACGCCGCGAGTTACTTGACTCAAATTATGCATCGTAAATATGTAGTACATCCGGCGCTGCTGCGTTATGGAAATAGGAACGGAAATGCAACCAGTACGTTTGGCATGGACCCGGATTCGAGAATTTAGGACTGCCTGGCAGAGGTAGATAGCTTGCCAGATTCACGGCACGCATGTTCACTGTTACTGTTTAAAAGCCGACAGTCGCAAGTGCGCATTTATGTGCTGCCGTATGTATTTATTAATGTATGTAAGGAGATGTTACTACACGAAGAGGCACCATCTACGTCTCTGCTCCGACGTGCAGTAAACAGAGGAATACTCTGGTAGAAAAACGCCATAATGATACAAAAGTACTTTGAAGTGTCAAGTTAATTAGAAAAATGTCAATTCAAATACACGAAAAAACGCACTCAGGATCTAACAATATTCTTAAAGGGTCAAACAAACATATTTCATGGGGTACATAACTTCAGTAGCTGCATACAAACAAGGTAAGAGTGCTTATAAAAATAAAAGATGGCAGCATATCCCCGGGGTGAATGATGATGAGTGGGCGAAGCTCCGGAGGGAATCATCGGATCTCCCGCTTATGGGGACGCTAGCACAAACGCGTTAGAAACGTGCAGTACTCTCTAGTAAGGGGGAGCGGCCACAGCGTCTTACGCAGCCATTTACACATGCCGGAACGTGCACCGCGTTTGCCGACGCCATCACATGACTGCTGAGAGAGTATACCCCCCGTATTCATAAACGCTCCTCGAAGGGACCCCGACGTGCGCGCCCGCACGTCGGGGTCCCTTCTTCGAGCGCGAGCCGCCGCCGCCCTACGCGCACGCCGCTCAGCAGCCTTGTCCATCTTCCGCAGACCCTCTGAACGCGCGCGCGCCAAAACGCCGCGTTTATTGTATTATAGAGCACCCCCTGGCGTACGGCGCCGCCGAAGAACACGCGATCGTCTCTCTCCTTCCGTACGTGTTACGTCATTCCTGTTTTCATAAAACTAACCTTTTATTTTTTCATACTACAAGTAACGCCCTCTAGTATCGTACCATCTTGCATTTTTCAGCGTATATGCATTCGTTATATAGTACAAGTACCGCCCTATACGGCCAGTTCAAGCACGCGTTCGCTACGCGGACGCTGGCGGTTCACTCCATTTATATATACGTGCGAGCGAGCGAACGGGAGAGTGGGGCGCAGGGAGGAGAGAGAGCGAACGGCGAGAGAAGGAGCGGCGCAGCACTGCACCTACCCTCTCCTACACTCTCTCCACACACGCGGGAGCTCCGCCGAGCTCCCGCGATGCGAGCCCCCTCACACGCCAGAGCGCGCTCTTCCTCTCCACTCACTCTCCGCTACTCCGGAGGCGGTTACCTACGACGGGACGCTCGGGCCACGCCATAAGGAGCTTCGCCCCTAATAAACATTCACAAAGGCAGAAAGAGACACAGTGCAAGTACATCATTAGAAATCAACAGAAAGTACGAGCGCCAACAATACATTTTTGTGCTTGTGCACTGCAGTTCATATAATTGTTTTTTAATTATTATACAATAGTCAGTAAAACCAAGTCAGTTTAAAGTAAAACAGTCAGTAAAACCGTAAAAAGTCACTAAAACCGAGCTGAAGCGAGATTATTATTATTTCTTTCTAAGCATTAGTACCGCAATATTTGAGTATCTGATTACCTAAGTTAGTGTGTGTTTTGGGGAGCAGAAATCGCCAAAAAATTAGGTTCGAGCAAGTAGTTCACAAGTCGTTAAATATAAGCTGGATTTTTTTCAAATCCAATTGATTCCGTGTAAAGCAAACAAAATAAAACGAAGAAAAAGACATACCACCACACTAACCCATACACCATAACAGAGAATTATACAATGAAGAACGAACATACAAGAACAGATCCTTCGGAACATGGGCTCCGGGGTTGACAGAATTATCGCAAATTTTGATGAAAATGACAGAATGGATGTAAATAATATTCATTAAAGGTTTGGTATCCTTCAAACTATTTGATTATATCCTATAAATTTCTGCCATTATCACTTCCTTAAGAAAATCTACAAATGCATGCACTTCCCGTGATTGTGAAGTTTCCCTGGACAACGCAGCCAAGAGTTCCTCTAACCGTAGTGGTCTTTCAACAGAAATCTGCCGCTTTCTTGACTCGTTTTGGCGACAAAAACAACTTATGATGCACTGTATAGTGGTGTTATTTCCGCTAGAACGTAATAGAAAATAGTTGATCTCACTATTTTCTCACTATTTTCTCAATATCTTTATTGCATTTACTTTTGTCCTACAATAAAGTTCAGTGCTTCCCCAGACAGACAGAAGATTGGTTTGTAGAGAGTGAACCGTCCTTTATGTAGGGATCACATCAAACTAACTTTAGATTGACTACTATCAAACCCTTCTGGCTGACTGCATAGCGAGTGTAGCCGTGGTGCTTTGACTTATCATGAGTTTTTATGGGACACTTATCTGTTTCCGTGCTATCTGACACCTGCGGTTGAAAGCGTGTTACACATCCGCCACCATGACCGTGAGTGGCGCTCACTACCGCTTCCTAATTTATTTTTGTCTAGAGGACACGCAGAAATACCATAGATAATTGTGATGTGCAGGTGGCTATGAAACATGCGTCAACAAAAGTCAAGGCACTCGTATGATGAAGCTACTAGTTATACTTCAAAACTTATTTGTTTTTTAGATAGATAACAAAGAATACTTCATTTGTTCGCATTAAACTTTGATGAAAAAATGCTGTTGTGCTGGTTTGCTATCGTTCAAATCCAGAGGCAAATTTTTTTAATGTAACGTAATACGACTGCTCGTATCTCGCCTCTTACACCTTGAATGTTACATCGTTTCTAGTACAGCATTGTATTTGTAACAAATTTCTGATGAAAGGAACCTCTTTATCTCGTTCCCTGCAGCGTCAAAGCTTATAAGTGAAAATACAACTGTTTTCAATGGTTGCTTCGCAAGTTTCAATATCCGCGATTCTCTCAGCAAATGTTTCCATGGAAACACTACAGGAAAACATATCACACGTCCAAATGGCAAAGTTTGTTCTCAAAGCGTGCCAGAGCAAAATGCTAATTGACAAAAGCTGATGTTAAGAGAAGAAATGAAAACGTCAATAAAATTTGATGAAAGCAACGCATTCACTGTACACCGAAAATAAGTAAAACTCTTTTAACCGCTTACGATCGATGACGCTGGGCCGGGCGGCCTCATCCACGTCATGATTTATCCTGTCGAACTAAAAGAACTCATTATTAGGCTAGCTGTTTCGTCGACTGGCGAAGCTAGAATTACTTGCAGGTATATTAGGCAAGCACATCGACGAGCCCGTTTTATGCAAACGATAAGTTCTTGGTGCCCTTATTGGCAGGTGCTCTTGATTATGTGGGAATACTAGCTTGCATCTAAACTGCATCTATATCTAACTTGACAAACAATAACCATTGTTTTTTCTGCTCGAACCTTGAATCTTCTATACCACCCCCACCAAAAACAACGTAACATTGAATATCACGCTTCCTATTCGGCTTACCACAACTTCAGTATGAGGCTGAATAGATACTCGGAACAGGGCGAGTTTTAGGCAAACATTCGTGGTGTATTTACGCCACAGAAATACACGAAAACGGTAAAACCCACCACAGGCACAATCGCATGAGTCCGCCATGCGTTTATTGCGTTTTTAACTTGCTCTATCCTTCTGAATTTAGCTAGGCAATCAAGTATTGGCATCTTTTTTCGCTAGTTATATTGAAATGTTACTGATGTCTCCGATTTAAGCGGTGTCTTAGCTTAAACTGACAAACAACATTGATAGCTCGTTTTGTGTGGTTTTTAAATGTTCTATTGCAAACACAGGAGAACTTTGTAGAGAATGTATTTTTTTTTGCACAGTGCAACTTCAGGTTAGGCTGCACAAATGACAAACAGCGGTATATGTACCTAACAATAGAAGGAATGTGCCCACTTAATTTTCTATCGTGAGCAGTCGAGATGACATCTTCGAACACTGTTATAATATTTATGCAATGTGTAGTCCGCGTGATGCATCCATCTTAATGTTATAATTCTATTGAAACACCAATGATTCCTGTTTTCTTGGATATTGAATCATCAACGCACCTTCTTAACCAGATTTTCGACTCCACTACCAGCAGCATGTTGTCGAAAAAACATTCCAGTTTACTGTGACTCCTGATGTGTCCAGTTGCGCGGCGCGACCATGCAGGAATGTATTTCATTCTGTCCTGCATGGCACCTTAAAAACTAGGATATTGCAACATATTGACTTATGCCATGACATTTTTTCACTTGCAATACGGAAAGCTCACCGAGATGAGATTAACTCGGTGAGCCCGTTATTTTCGATGGAGGGAATGATTAAACTCATCAGCAAACTATCCGCTTCGCTGAAAAATTGGGTTCTAACTGTGGATTGCCAGTTCACTAACGGTTTGCCATTCGTTTTCCCTTCTACTTAAGATTTAGAAACTTACTTTCTCCGGCGTTTTTGCACATGAAAATAAAATATCATCCCATGAACCCCTTACTGCCTGCCTTTTTTTTTTGGATTCGTGTTTGTACGATGACAGGCGCATGCGCTACTTCATACCACAGATTTATTTGAGAATATGAGAAGTAGAAGTGGGCATTTGCTGAATATATACATCAAGCACAGCTTTACGTTGAACAAAATAGGAAGAAAGATTTGGCACTTTAGGACCACTCTGTTGTTCCAATAAATACAAGTGACTTGAAGGCACTACGTGGAAAACACGGGGAATGTGGGAGATGGAAATTCAAGACAATGAGCAACGCAAGAACAACGTGAGAGCAGAAGCTAACGTTTCGACAAGTGGACTTGTAGACTTCAAGGCAGTACGGAATTATTCATTGTTTTGAAAGCCGCCTAGTTGTGGGATATGTTTGAAGCACCCACGCAGTGCTTGCAAATTAATTTTTCCTTGTTCTTTCCTGTTAGCACATTGCAATGCGCGTAGCGGTTTGAGCTAGATAGGTTGCTTATCGACTGTATTGTTCTCTTATGTTTGACGCCATGTTCCCAAACGCCTCACGAAGGTCACACTTTTAAGTATGATGTTATGCTTATATAAAATAAATGAATACATCATCTGCCGTCAGCCGCCAAGTTGTTGACGCTGTTTTCATTATAAAATCAGTCACGTAACCATTAGAATATTATTTGTGTAATTTTCTGCTCTGCGTGCGTAAACTGAGGTTTCAGTACCCTCAGCATGTGGTATGATCAGACTCTTTTTGACAGTTGAGTCCTGATCTTCACACACTAGTGTTCATTGTTATGATCTTGTTTTGATTGTTCTGCGTTCATTTGTGTTCAATTGTGTTCTGTGTTTTGATCTTGTGTTCATTGTTTTGAGTCCTGATCTTCACACTTGTGTGAAGATCAGGACTCAACTATCAAAAAGAGTCTGACCATACCACGCGGACGACTACTCGATTTTAGCTTAGAACGCCTATCAATTGCATACCATAATCTAGCAGTATGTTAATTGGCCAATGCAACGCTTCCATTGTGCCCACCGACCATTTAATTACAAGGAGCGCGGGTCTTTTTGGTGCGACTTTTGTTCTGACAAAAGAACGGAAGAACAGAAAGGCGGCGCTCATTGTCAGACACCCAGCAATTACAATCTCACTCCTTATGACTACTATCATCATCAGAGGCTGTAACCACCACCACCACCTCCTATATATGTGTCCACTGCAGGGCGAAGGCTTCTCCCATCAATCTCCAATTTCTATTGTATTGCACCATATCACCCAGTTGCACGCCCGAAAGTTACATAATCGCTACAAATAATTACTTGACGTGCTGGACGGCGATTGCCTTCCCTCGGCACCGATTCCGTAACTCTACTAGACCACCGGTTACCTTGCCTACACATTAGATGATCTGTCCAGCTCCATTTTGTTTTCTAGATGCCAAATGAAACATCGGCTACCCCGATTTGCTCTCCAATTCACAATGCTGTCTTCCTGTCGCTCAACGTCACGCCTAACGCTTTTATTTCCAACGCTCGTTGCACGGGATTTACAATGTTGTCAACGTGCTCTTTTAACCCACAACTGCTCCTTCATCTTCTTTTACCTCCTCCTTTCCTACACCTTGCGGGCTTCCGCATAACTGATTAGCAGCACTGAATGTCCCGGTGCCTCGAGTTGTCGATTAATACGCCCTGGCGCTGTGATCTGCTAGCCTCCTGGTTTGGTCAGATGGTAGAGGGACCGCTCCGGAAAGGCATTGTTCCCGGGTTCGAATCCCGGACCAGGGCGAATTTTTCAACGGCGCGGCTTTCTTTCTGAAAAAAAAAAACCGTAAGAGTTTCCTTTGTAACTTGCTGGTACAATTCGGGAGGATGTTTATTCTTGTTTTATTTTAATACCCGTCGAATAAAATGACTGCAGACGTTCCTTTGCAAGACTAGAAGTAAACTGCCCCTCATTATTTAATGCGTGCCGAATGACTCCAACATATTTGTATAAATTTCCAATATTCCTTCGCATGATCACTGTCCCCTGGGAGCAGTTGACCTATAGATGTCTGTACACTTAAACATATTCTAGAGACTGACTGCCGGTTAAAAACAGTCGTTGTCCCGCCAGTCTATTGTGGGTTACCTTTGTCTTCCACATACTAATCTTAACCCTACTTTTACAATTTCTCACCCAAAGTCCTCAATAATTTGTTGAAAGTCATCACCAGCGTTGCTCAGCCGGGCACTTGAGTCTGCAAACCGTAGTTTCCTGAGATATTTGTCGTAAATCCTCGCTACTTATCCTTTCCTCTCTAATATATTAAACGATTCTTCGAAAAAAAGAGCTGAATAGCATAGGAGAGATTCGGCCTTATAACCGGACAATTTTCTTGTCTGGCATTCTTTCGTTTTTCTTGTGGAAAATAAGGATAGCAGTAGAGTCTTTATAAGTATTCGCTAAGATATTCAGGTATGCTTTTTGGACGCCATGACTAGGCAATGGCTTCATGACTGCTGGTTTATTTAGTCAATCGATTGTTTTTTAGTAATCTTTGGGAGACGTATTGATAGCCACCCTATTGTTCTAGCTACCACCGCTGGCATGTAAGTTTTATTATCTAACTAACGCCTAAAGATCATAAAACTGTTTGGGTGGCCAACAACGAAGACCAATTACTGGAAAATGTTTGTGTTAAAAGCCGCCGCCGCGTTTTTTTTTTCTTTCGGGAGAAACAGCGATGTGTCTGAAACACATACACTATTTAGGCATACAGTTTCTTCTATGGGAGCAATGCGAAGTAAAAATGCTGTAAAACCGTCGGAATGTTACAAGCATCAGCAGCCACCATTTTTCTTGTGCGGTATTTGCATAAGGATAACAATGAGAGCGTTCTTGCCGCAGGCCTTTTATTTTAGCGCAGACTAACAGCTGCAACTGGCAGGGAACAAGTTCTTATTAATTAGTTTAAAGCAGGGGTCTTTAGGGCAGGCTAGGAGACGCTGTTGTGCACTGGGAGCCTTGTTTTGGCGTTGCTTTGTGAACGTGTCAGTAAGTTTACCGAACGCATACAAAACATGAAAGACGGCACATTCCCCTTAGGGCCCCTGGCAATTGCGCTGAACGTTTATATCAGCTGTTAAAGGCATTAATCTGCGGTGAACCTCCCATGTGCGGCAAATGTAGATAGACGTTGGCTAACCTCCACGTCCTGCTGGAGCGTCGTAAACAGAACTTCAAGGAATAAAAGTACCTTTCTGTACCTTACCGACAGCATATTCCTCTCCATCCGGCAATGTTTCTTCATGTAGACGTATTTTCTAAAGTAAATTTATTTTAATTTAAATGAAAAATTAAACTCACTAATTAAAGAAGATAATTAGTAATGGTATTGTTCATACTGCACCTCCAAGCCAATGTCAACTTCATACATGCCAAATTATTAGCATTGCCGACCTCAGCAAGAATTTGTAGATATGACTCCCCTAAATCAACCAATCAATTGATTTATTTTTCGTGTATCGTTGTCCCAGATTTACCATAGATTAGTTTCATAGCAAAATTATATAGCCCACGAATACTCAATTTCGCCGCTTAATTTCACAAAAGCCCTTCCGCAAAGCGTGGTCCGCTCAGCCACTCTCGAATCGACTTTTCGTTTGCATCCAAGGCATCAGAATGGATCATCTCGATAATATTGCTCATCTCAAGTGCTTATGGATACGACCGAACGCAAGTAAATTAGAACTATTTCGCGATTACAAAGCTCATGTCAAATTCGGGGACTCTACATCCGAAAGCCACGAATTGATTTTGAGGCACGCTGTAGGGAGGGTCGCCTGAATAATTATGACTACCTTGAGTCTTTAAACCTGCACATCAATGTACGGTGCAGTAAGGCTTTGCTTTGTGCGCCTATCTGAATGCGGCCGCCGCCACCGGGATCGAACCTACGACATCGTGTTCGGCAGCACGTTGCCATAGGCACTGAGCTACCACGACGGGGCAATGGTTACGTGAACATTAAAGTGTTGAAGAGCGAAATGGCCATGAAATTGTTGAGTTGCATAATAGAACCGTTATTAGTAGTAAAAACGCGTTTATTTACGGGTAGGAACGATGGAGGGAATGATTAAATTTATTAGCGAACTGTCCGCTTCGCTGAAAAATTGGTTTCTCAATGTAGATTGCCAGTTCACTAAAGGGTTGCCCTTCGTTAAACTTATTTGAACTTTGCTGGAACGCTTCAGGTACCGAGGATGAGTGTTGCTATCTACAGTCGGGCCTAGCCTTGCAAATCCCGTGATTGGAATTTCTCAACCCACGCACACTCAATAGGTGAGGTAGAGCGTAAAGCCTAGAAAGCATAGACAGAACCCTAACGGCGAGGACAGCTTTGGAGCCGGAGCGCACAATCCACTTCAGGGCATCAAGTCCACTTCGCCCTACAGGTCCAAACACGTGGTTCACTATTCACACTCTAGCGCTATATCACGGAGGAACCGGACGACGAGTCCGAATCTCTCTAACGTATATTCAGTTTTTGAGGGAACCAAATGTAGCTCGCACTTCTGTGCTGCACCATTCTACGCTTTACGCTTGAATGTATCGTATTATTGACGTTCTAGCATTAAACGATCAATGTCACCAAGAGCTTGACAAGGCGCGCACGAAGACACTTTAGGACCTGTCTTGCACCGCCAGGCTTGACGTTTCAAAAACATAAAACAATAAACAATTCCCGTTCGTGAACGTCACGCATGACTTAGAAGCTCCATTACGCTGTAATTAGGGTTCGAAAAACACAGTTCTTGCTCATGGCAGGCAAGGTAGCTAATTACTGCGAGTGGGGCATTAGGTCCTAAATATTTAGTTCCTGCTCATGGAGCGCTAAGGTAGCTAATTACCATGAGTGGGGCGTTGATCGTGATTCACTGTGATATGGTTC
This sequence comes from Dermacentor silvarum, assembly GCF_013339745.2. Lineage (NCBI taxonomy): Eukaryota > Metazoa > Arthropoda > Arachnida > Ixodida > Ixodidae > Dermacentor > Dermacentor silvarum. The sequence goes on from NC_051154.1 coordinate 258,705,956, forward strand.
ATTAGGTAATTTCTGTGGTGGTAGATTGCAGCTGATCGGGATTATCGTGCCCGCACACTGGAATCTTTAGAGAGTTCGTAGGTGACCGCCGTCGCTTCTCATCACGCAAGTTCAAATTCCATCAATAGCGCCTGGTGTCTGTGTCTGAAATCACACTACCCGAGCTGTGCTGCCTGCAGTTCCGGGCACAGATCATTTTGATCACATGCAGTTGAAACTCATTACTATTTTTATGCATAATGACTAGCTTCCTTATTCAGATTCGTGATTACACATATTGAATACACCTTATATTGTGGCACATTGATTATTCGCCTGTGTTCTTTTATTATTGCGATAGCAATTATATGGGCACTTCAACCGGATTTCTGCCGTCGGCGTCGTCATCGCCGTGAGGTTCCGTATAGAATCCAAGGGCCATAAAATCGTCGCCGCGTGCCGTATGCGCGAGCGAAAGCCCGCGAGGGAGGCGCGCTATCACGGAGAGCGAACGCACGGCTGATAGCAAACGCGACCGTCGCGCGAAAGGCCGTGGGGGTATGGGAAGGTGGGAGGCGGGGCGACGCTGTGCTCCGGCACCAAACGGGTATCTTGCAACCGGGCGTAAGGGGAACTTGCCGCTCAATCTCCCACTCGAAAGCAAGAAAGCGGGAAGGCAGCGCGGGAGGGAGGGGGGGGGCCGCAGCTTCTACACTGCCAACTGCGTTCGTACTTTGCCCGGCTGTGGCCGTCACCCGCACCGTCTCTTATCTCCGCACGGCTCTGACCTTTGTATGCGCTGTGCATACGCCGCTCAGTTTCCTTTGAAGCGATAGACCACACGAACCTTGCCCGCTGCGGCGGCTGCGCTTGCTACCAGCGTTTTGACAGTCGTTGTTTGCGGTCATTCAGTGTGATCTATTCATGTGTACTTGTGCGTGATCACACCACGCTATTTAATTCAGTTAGTGAGCGGATGTTTCCAAGTTTATATAGCCGATAAAACTATTATACCTACTCCGAATAGCTCTCTACTAATTTGCTATCGCAATTGATGCTTCGCCTTTCGGGCGAAACTGCGACTTTTTTTTCGGTAAAAGACCCTTTGTATAAATTTGTTTTGAAACCTTCATCTGGTTTCAGATGAAGCAGGGGATCTGGTGTCCCCTGCTTTTACACACGTCAAACTAAGGTGTTGTGATTTCCCTAATTAATCTTGTCAGTCACTAATTTGGACTACCAAAAAATCATAATGGGATCATGTGAGCCTGGGCCGTTCTCGCGCTTTCCCTATAAGCGAGAACAGCCGAAACCCTCTTCGCGGGAGCAACCTTCTTAAATGCGCCGTCTTCCTGGGCTTGCTCAACCGTACATCGAGGCGTGTGGTCACGTAGTGCGGCATCGTTCTCGAGTATCGTCCTTTAATGTAACCGTTTTCAGCATAACCGGGCGGCGACCCAGGAACTGACCCCATCACCCGAAACATTCGAGACGTGCTTCTGCCGCGCCGCGATAAAATGCCGTCTTTGCAAACCGCGGAAACATCACGTCGACGTCTCCCAAGACGTTCTCTTTACCGGAGCTTTCCGGAATCGATGTTTACACTCACGTTCCTCTCTATACGTGCAATATATTGCTATGATGTGAAGAAACGTGCTGGGAATAGCGAAACGTGATGGTATTTCGTATTTTCGTGGTGTACCGGATTCGTCTTACTAAGCCTATATATTAGGGCTATATATTCGGGTGGATATTCTCGGGCTTCTATAGAGAAGGCTGGAACAGCAAAGTTAGGCTTGATTTGGTTCATGAATTCACTGTGCTTTCAAGTAAACAAAACTGTGAATCACGCTGTACAGCTACAGTTTAGGCAATAACTGTGAACGCTAAAAATAAACTTTACATTTACACGCAAATAAGCAAATGGCGATAGAGAGTTCGTATCCACATTTAAGCCACTTTAATGCCGCCGACAAGCAAAACCGCATATGGTTTGATCAACTGAAAGTTGGGCTGGTAGAGTCGTGGTGCTGTATAGGGTGCCAAATAGAACACGAAAGAGAATGCGGTGGTCAACCACCCTTTATCGTGAGTTGAAAATTGCGAGTAGGGTCGTTGTCGGTCACCTTCTCTTGTGTGTTCTATTTGAAGTCCATTAGAGGAGAATACATATTGTTTATGGCTGTTTCCAAAAAACAATAGGCCGAACAACAGCCCTTCCGCAAAGCATGGTCCGCTCAACCACTTTCGAATCGTTTTTGTTTGCATGGAAGGCGCACTTGTAATCTCATGCGTTCGTTTCCATTTCCTGCTATGTTTTGGGGTTGTGATCTTTCCTCTGCGTCTTTGGCCAGGAAGAGTTCGTGACATGTTGTCCTGCTGTTCATGACGTGTGTATACGGAAATGGTTCTTTTGTCTAATATGTTATTCTTGTTACTCCACTGAAGTGAAAGTATGCATTCTCACCGGCCGCGGTATCTCGAGATTGCGGGTTCAATCGCCGCCGCAACCGCCGCGGCGGCCCCATTTCGACGGGGCGGAATGCAAGAACGTTCAAGTACCGTGCATTGGGGGCATGTTACAGAAGCCCGGGTGAACAAAAGTATTCCTGAGCCCCTTACTACGACGTGCCTCTTAATCAGGGGTGCTATGCAGGATGCGCCGAGTTTCTCGTTCACCCGAGTTTTACCCGAGTTTGCTCGATGGCAGTCAGTGAACGAAGATAGCAAGGAACGTGCAATAACAGCAGGCAAAAATAAATGTCGAGATAAAGCCGCGTATGACAACATGAGCGCACCCTGCGCGGCACAGTGCTGCCGGGCTTCAAGCACAGAGGACTGCGCAACAAAACGCGCCAGCGCCGCGTATTGTGATCAACGTATTATCGCAATTTAGCAATACCGTCACTGTCCCGCTGTCTATCTGCACACTTGCCGTGAGCCGCTTGCCACGCCTTTCTCGGGCGCGTCAAGGGCGTGCCTTCTTTTTCGGGCATTATCTTTCTATCCTCCGTCGAATGCGAACAGGGCACATGCGGTGCATTCTTGCACCTATACTTTGCCTCAATCGAATACTTTGAAATACAACAAATAAAATAACCAACATTTTACTTCTTAAAGTATCGGTTTTTTTTTTTTGAATGCTGTAAATTTGTGATGACAAACGGACATATAATGAATTATTAAATTTTGTACTTTTTTGCCGCGAGTGGCGACAGTGAGGCGAAAGCTTACAAGCGGATACATTCTAGAGGGTCACACGCACGAGGGAGTTCATGCGGTGAGCAGTCGCCAGGGGCGCTGCAGTGCTATGTTCGATAAAGTTAGTCATGACAACGATCTGCCCATTCCCTGTCTAATAGGTGAATGGCAACGCAGCGCTGCGGCATGGCTGTTCACCGCAGGTGCTTCACTGCGGCGGCTATTAAGGCCGCCGCTTTACCAACTGAAACGACACTTTAGCCATAGAGACGGGAGCAACGGCTGTCGCTGCAAAATGGCTGTGCGGTATTCTGGGTCCGTAGTGACGCAGCAGAATGAAAATGCACCAGTTTATCTGCGTGCGCGAAGTCTCCGCGATGCATTGCGAACACGAGCGTGCTGCCCAGCGACACAGTTCGTCGCTTGTCACCGCTTGCCCATTGAAGGTGCCTCCGTGCGCATGTGCGCAGAATTTGAGTGTGTTGTTCACTCCAATGTGCTTGCCGATTGCCTCTGCTGCTGAGCTAACAGCGATCGCAGATGGATATCGTAACGACAGCGCAGCAATCGCATTTTGGTGGGTGAGGACTCTTGTGTGCAGTTAGGAAATTAGACTTCGAACGCAGGAAGGTGTTGCAATTGTTTAGTGTGCCGTGCTTGTGATGACAAAATGCCATTGCACTGGGTGTGTTTGCGCTGACCGCTGACCGTGTTTGCTGCACTATATCATTGACAGAGCAGCCATCTCAAATGACAGCTGCGATACGTTGTCGTTGGAAAACACTACGCACTGCTCAAGATCGTCGTCCACCACGGCGCATCGACGTGTTGCAAGCGGCTACAGTGACTGTGCGGATAATTATTTGCTGCTGCGCTACGTAGCCACAACGCAGGCAATGAACCGTGTTGTGGGGTCATCACAGCCCAAGAAGACATGTGCATAAGGCAGCGAAAGTCGACGCTTTTTTTTCTTTTTTTTTTTCTTTTTTTTTTATAGTGGTGCTGAGTACATCACCGATGACAGTGCGTTGTGCGTGTTTTATTTCGCCGGTCAAGATTGTTAATGCCTCTCAGTTCGGCACCACGTCGCTGTTGTCGAAAAATAAGTTGGGCGTGGCCCAACCGTGGTGGGCGCGCACAAGAGTTACATGCCTCGCTCGGTTATGGTTTGGTTATGGTTTGGTTATGGTTATGGTTATGGTTATGGTTTGGTTATGGCCTCGCTCGGTTATGGTTATGGTTAAACCTATGGTTTTGATTGACACGCGAACTCGGGCCAAACTCGTACATCGCGAAACCCCCCTCGAGTTAAACTCGGGAGCATGGCGGCGGCAGCAGCAGCCTGTGTCATCGCATCCAGCGGCGGCAAGCGTCAATATGACCATCTGGACCCGTTCAGCTACATGACCGACGTAGAGTTTCAGCGTCGTTTTTGCCTTTCCAAAACGTCAGTGCGCTGGCTGTGTGACGAGTTAGGCGAACGCCCTTGTCTGCGGAGACTGCAGTGGCGGGCATATTATGCTTTCCGAGCACAGACTGATGTGACTAGGCTGCGGAGGAAAAGTTCGTGCGATCGCTTCGGCTCTCTCCTGTTTCAAGCGCTGCTCGTCCACCGCGCCCTAGCCCCAGGCCAGGTCCGGCGTCGTCATCGGAGTACTGGGGCACCTACGAGCACCTGGGGTTCAACCCGGGCCAACCAACCTGCGTAGGCGAAGTACTCACATTATATTGGAAGACTCAGAATGGAAGCCGGGCTGCCTTCCGATGCAACAGGTGCCGAAATCAGTTTTCGCAGTTACACGGTAAAGCTGCACTGCACGGTCAGAGAGGCGAAGGACGTTACTTCGCCAACACGGACCGCCTCGGCCATACGAACGACCACCTCTCCAGGCGGCAAATGATTTGGCTCACGTACTGCGTGAGCAAAAGCGTAGACATATGGCTGTTGAAGGAGATGACCGGTGACTTGTTTCCTCTATAGGAGCACACCATCGCCGACACGACGAACTACCCCCGTAAGGTCGCGAGGGACGAGCTGCTGGCGCGACCTCCACTTGGTACCCCGGGTAGATAGCGCAAATTGATGAGTGCCTTCTTCGCGGCGAGCAAAAGTATACAATCGAGGCCGCCTAATGACGGGCGACAACTTTCCGCCAGCCGCCAAAATTACGGTGGTGTTAAAGTTGGGGGCCCATGGGTCTTCGGCATGTTCTGCGCGACCAGAGGGGTGTTGCGACTTTCAAAGTATACCGACGAAAGGCGGCGACGCTAGGCGCCATTATTGCAGCCAATGTTCAACCGGGGACCATTATTCATAGTGACGAATTGGCCGCATACAAATGTATCCCAAATTTAGTGGATGCTAACGGGGCTATGCCTCAATCCGCATTGGTAGACAGTCAACCAAAGCGTGAACTTAGTGGACCCCATCACGGGCGTTCACACGCAAAAAAAAGAAAGTAATTGTCAAAAAGTGAAGCGCTCCCTCGTCAGCGATGGGTACAGGGTAACTGCACCGATGCTGGAGTCCCACCTGGGATGCATGTGGTGGCAGTCAACATCCACGTGCGCTGCAAATACCCTTTCGTGCGTTTGTTAGAAGCCACGGATCGCTCGGGCTAGCCACTACAAAGACTCTTTCCTGCGGTTGTTAGAAGCCATCGCTCGACGCTTGCCAGTATGGAGGTGCATCGCAAAGTAAAAGAAAATAAAGCGTAGTTTTCTGACCCTTGTATGTGTGCTTTCCGGCATTCCTGTGTGCTTACACGGTAAGCGCGCGGCAAACCACTTATGCGCTAGCCGACGCTGACTTCGTCTTGTAGCTGGATGCGCGCGCTACTCGCAGCTTTTCTTTAGCGCGAGCAACGAGCGATCTGTTAAAAGCCCAGTGTGAAAACCAGGCGCACACCAATCTCTGCTCGGAAATGGGAGCGCAAGCACGTAGCGAGCCGCAGCAATCCAATCTAGAGCAAAGGAGCAACGAGCGATCTGTTGGAAACCCAGTGAGAAAAGCAAGCGCACACCAATCGGTGCTCGGAAATGCTAGAGCAAGCACGTATCGAGCCGTGCCAATCGAATCCAGAAAAAAAAGAGGGGGGCGAGCGTCCCCTCGTGGCATAACGCGAAACGTATTTAATGTCTAATACACATTCCGTGTACATCGTGGAAACATTAAAATGCTTACAACCCACGTTAATGTGACTAATATTATTGTACTAAATGAATTTATTTTATAACTTGCTTGTGCCTGTATTGCACTCGGTGGAACGACAAACAAGTGAAAGAAGGCACGACCATGCACCGACCGTATGATCACGTGAGCCCCAGTTTGTCGACCGCCCATATGGCAACGCCCAAGGGATAATAGCCACCCAGCGTGAATCAAGATAAACCAATGAAATTGGAGGTGTGCCGATGGACAAACGTCGTCTTGTTACCATTTGTTCTTTGATCTTGGGGCGTCGCCAGAGCTCGTGAAGATCCCGAGTTTCGCCAAACTCGGGGCATCCTGCATAGCACCCCTGGTTGAGTTTCAGGCCCGCTTTAGAAAGTCGTTTCAAAACGATGCGAAGATTTGAAAGATGGTCTTCTCGAGAACGACCATATACGATAATGTCGTCGATGTAGAAAAGTACACCTTTGCATCCTTTCAGTATGAGATGCATCATCTTTTGAAATGCTGACGGGGCTGAAGCCAAGCCGAAACATACTCTCTTAAAACGAAAAAGCCCGTCGTGCGTGATGAAGGTAGTCAGATCACGACTCTCAGGATCGAGCTGACTGATCGAGTTAATTGTCAACAATTATAGCTTTATTGGGCTCTCGCAGATCACACATTCGTATTGAACAATCCTTCTTGCGAACAACCACTATAGGAGAAACCCACTGAGAGGCGTCAACGTGCTCGATTATGTCTTGGGCTTCAAGTTGCTGCAATTCAGCCGACACTTGTTCACGAAGGGTAAACGGCAGCCGTCGTAGCTTGCTGGCAACGGGTGGCACGGAATCACGAACCTTAACTTTGTGTTTGGATCCTTTGGCAAGTCCGAGCTGTTTGCCAAAGAGGTGTTCATACTCTGAACGTAGCTCAGCTGGCAACGTAGGAGTGCTGGAGGCCAATGCAAGACACTGAGGCGATTTACCTTCAATATTCATCTGTAGCGCCGCAATGGCGTCTAAGCCCAGTACAGTGGTGCCTTCAGATATAACATACAGAAGAATACAAGCAGTTCTGTCTTGGAACGCAGCTGAAGCGACAAAACATCCTCGAACTCTTATCTTTGACTTGGAGTAGTCGAAAAGCTGCACTGAGGTAGGTTTCAAAGGGTAAGTGCTTGCAAAAAAACTGGTGATAGAGTTCTTCAGTCAGGATAGTGACAGAAGATCCCGTATCAACTAGAAACGAGATAGGGTGACCTTCCACAGCGACGGATGCGTAAATGCCATGCTTGTTTCCATTGACAACACAAACTGTTTTTCCGCTACTCTGGGAGCTAGCGTCGTCGTCGTCATCAACTTGTCGAACTCTAGCTGAATATCCAGACGACCTACACATAAAATCTAAGTGGCCAATCTTCTCGCAGCGACGACATCTGTGCTTGCGGGCCTTACATGCAGGACTGTTTGCAAGATGATCAGTCGCTCCACAACGATAGCAAGCTCGAAGGTTCGTGGCACCTTGTACGGGATGCTCAGGCGCTTTGGCTTTGCACTTATTACAAGTTGTGCGTTCATTTGGTTGTTCAGAAGACCGAGAAGAGCTTTGCGCGGTTTTAACGTGACGAACTGAAGCATCGTCGCAAAATTCCTTAGCATGACTCACGGCTTCTTCGTACTGATTAGCAATTGTTATAGCTCGTGAGAGCGTCAGTGATGAGCCCTCAAAAAGTAACCGCTCACGTAAATGATCATTCGTCGTTTTCGAGACAAACTGATCACGTAGCATCTCATCAGCGAGGCTTCCAAAATTACAGTCTGCAATGAGGATTTGTAAAGCAGAGACGTATTCTTCCGCTGTCTCACCTGCATGCTGAGCACGGCGACTGAACCGTTGTCGAGCCACGATGACGTTGACTGAACGCTTGAAGTGATCCGAAAGCAGGGCGATTGCAGAGTCATACGCGTCATTCGTCGACCCGGTGTCACCTGTGCTCGAAGGACTTGTAGCGAGAGCAGAGCCAGACTGCAAGTCCACTGGCTTCTGTGTAGAGAAGATCCGCTGCCCCTCCATACCAAGGCATGTGAGCAGGATAGCTTTTCGGCGTTCGGCTGGAAGCTCTGAAGCTCCAGAAGCCACCATGTACGTCTGAAAGGCCTGCTTCCACTGGTCCCATGGGACAGCCGGATGACCAGGCGAAGGCAGGAAAGGCGGTGGCGGTTGCAATCCCTGAATGCTCATTGTGGTGATGCTGCAGAAATTACCAGGACTGTTGCACTTGCATGGGTTGAAATCTCCTCTCCAATAAGTTGTATTTAGAACACAGAGGAACGATTCATCTGATGCCTGAACATCATCTTCTTTATTTTGTGTCCCCGCGCCACCATCCTCATCTTCTTTCCTATACAACAGTTCGTTACCCTACGCTAGCGGATGGGAAAATGGAATTGGAAAGAAGAGCGAGAGGAGGGACGCGGTGACTGCGTACAGGCAGATGGGTGAGGCGTCAGAGAGGGGCACACAGGCCAGTCGTTGTATTTCAGAGTGCCCGGAGCACGCTGTCGCAGCAAACGAGGTTAGAGATCGATTAATCACTGAAGTCTGCTCATTTTGTTTTCTTTCTTTTTTACATAATGGTTCCGCTCAAAGATTCATTTTGAAAGAGGCTAAAAGAGTTGGGCCGGAGTAGTTTGTCCCTGGCTTGCGGTTCCATGCTGCTGGTAGGCAGTTCAGTAGAAGCAGGGGTGAGGCACAAAACAACAACAAAAGGCAAGGACAAGAAAATATGATGATATAGGGAGGTGAGCTGCGCACGTGCACTAATGTAACGTGGACAGGTGACCGAATCGTAGAGTCACGTAACAGCACACAGTCATGCTCGGCTATCTGGCACTCGATTGGCCCCGAGGAACGTGAACAAGGCACAACGACATGGTGGTCCTGAACCTGGTGTCATGGTTGATGTTGTACAAGCATACCATTAAAGATCAGTCGTTTCGAAACATTGCTCATCAGAGCAAAGCACCAACAATGCTTATATTATAGTATGTTTCTATAGCAGTTAGAACCTGCTAATTTCTCCCGAGAAAAAAAACACGTGACAGCTATGCCCAATTTAACGCGCCTTTACATCTAAACCTATAAGGCATTGACTGTTTAACAACTGTAAAAGGAAATAATTGCTCGTGTTGACATTTTCATAGGTGAAGAATGTGATGACGGAGATAGAAATCAAAGTTGCGACGCGACCGTAACGAGCAACTGCGTTTTTTTTTTTTTTTTTCGTTTTTTTTTTGTTTTTTTTTTTGCAGCGAGGTCGAGGAGGGAGCCGTGTACCGTTACGAAGTCCAAGCTTGGATGGGCAGCAGAAGCAGCGAGTTGTCTCCTGCTCTTCTCTACACACACGGCCAAGGCTTCTGCGGGGACGGAAACGTTGATCCGTGAGAATAATATTCTTGGGAGCATTTCCTTTCTGAGCATCGTGCGGAAATTTCAGTGCATGCCCATTTAAACGCGCCTTAACAGCTCAACTTATAAGGCGTTGACAGTTTAGCACATGTAAAAAGAAATCATTGCTGGTGTTTCACCTTTTCAGAGGTGAAGAATGTGATGACGGAAATACTTGTCCAGGTGATGGCTGCGATCCGAAATGTCACTTTGAAAAGAAGTTTATGTGCAAAGGCAAGTTGTTTCATATATGCCATTATTGGATAGCCATAACCACATAAAGCCAACAGACAACGAAGCCTAGGAAAGCATCGGGGAAATTAGGTGTAGTTGAAATTGGAATGTAGAAAATAATGAAGAAAAGGGAAATGAAAGTGGATGAAAAGATAACTTGTCGCCGGTGGCAAGTTATCTTTTCGTCCACTTTCATTTCCCTTTTCTTCATTATTTTCTACATTCTAATTTTAACTACACCTAATTTCCCCAATGCTTTCCTAGGCTTCGTTGTCTGTTGGCTTTATGTGGTTATGACTAATAAAATCGAGCCCCTCGGTTCCCATTCTTCTTTCGTATTATTGGATAGCGACGTATACGTCGCGCGCGTTTGTGTGTGAAGCCTTCTGAAACAATTCTGTGATGAATTCTGTACAGTTTTGGTGTTGAGCAGATTGTTTTTCTCCTTTTTTAAGATCATTGAATATAACCATCTATATTGCGTCTGTCGGGAACGTAGTCGGGAATAGCATAGGTGGTGTCGGCAACTACGCCTTTGCTCGGCAACTCTTTCCTTTACATACAGCGCTCTCTTTTTCAGTTGCTCTTCTGGAGTGGGCATTTACCACAGCGCGTTCACAACCATAGACGGCTTTCTAGTAGAGCATCCACCGCGGCAGTAGGAGGCGGGCGAGTTCTGCCGCCTCGTACAATAAAATAGGTACAAGTGCACTGCCGGCCCGGCGCTCGGCCGTTGTGGGGCCTTGACGTCTGGAAAGGGGCGTTCGTGCCCAACCCGAGGGCGGCCCCACGTAATAGGTGCATTGGAATTCCACAACAGAAATTGCCGCTATATGGGAGCGGCCCAGATTACTTTTACAAGCACGAGTGTATTCCTGTGTCACTTTTTTATGCTCATGAGGGTTTCGACGGGATTTTAAGGACGCAGGCTCCTTGCCCATGCGTATCACCCCTGAAAAAAAAAAAAAAAGCCGAGCGCCTGGCCGAAGTACGCTTGCGCCCATTAAATCAAGTGGGTGGCCGGCGGCGGTGGGAATCGAGCCCACGACCTTCCGCAGACGAGGCGGGTGCTCTACCACTATAGGCCTTTACATCATCGTGGCCACTGCGGTCATTTGCGTACTGGTAATGGCAGTAAACACATGAAAACTGAGGCGATCGTCCCGGTTTTACGTGGTAGCTGGTTACGTGACTACCTGTAAAATGCTAGCTTGCTCTCAGAGCCAGCCCGCACATGTTCGACCATTCCACATTCACCTCATTTTACGCCAAAGTGCTAATATTAGTGCGTGGGCATATATCACTGTGATTCTCCTACAAGCACGACCGCATCGCTGTATTAAAACTTGGGGCATGGCAATCTACAGTGGCTCGACGTTTTTTTTTTATTTTCCTAGGTCATTTTTAACACGAAAGTGTTTTATGCCGGGGTCCACCAAGACTTCACTGACGTATTTCCGTCACGGAAATACGTCAGTGAAGTATGTTCTATGACGTATTTCCGTCACGGAAATACGTCATAGAACATAATACAAAGAAAGAAACCAGAAGAAAAAGTTCCACAAACATGCAAAATTTGGAAATCGAACCCACGACCTCTCGGTCCGCGACGATAGATCGCCGAGCGTTTAACCCATTGCGCCACAAACGCATTTGCAGAGATCTACACAGACGCGCCTTATATATCTAACACTCCTCCGTGTACCCGCGCTCTTGCTCGGGGCGGTGCCGCCGCCTACGAGCAGAAAAGAGAAGTACTGCATTATGACACTAACGCGCACCGACAGTGAACGCTTCGGTGGTCTCAGCACTACGACGCCTCGATGCCAGCATTCGAAGGGACGCTGGCATCAAGAAGCACTACCAACGCCACCTAGGTGGCGTTCACCGTACTCAGCACAGCGGAGCGTGGCCTCCGCAATTAGCTCTGAAAATGTTTCTGAAGTTGATCGCGGAGGCTGCAATTACGACGCGCTGTACGCGCTGATTTGACTCGGTGACGATTCAGTTACGTGCTTTGTCTTGCGCGTTGTATTAGTGTGTCAGTTACGTGCTTCGTCTTTCGCGTTGTGCTAGCGTGTGCAGCGTAGTGCAGCTTCCATATGCACGACGGTTGCTCATGGTCATCGACGTTGGTAGTCGTGATGGAGGAGACGTGCCACCAGGCGTCAGCGTGGGTGCATCAACGCCTAAGGGCGCTTTAGCCACAAAACACCAATAGACATTATATATAAATGTGCAATAAACATTACACTACTTCTGTGAAGACACGTTTCACTTTCGTGTTCTATACCGATTCCTATATAAGAGGGATCAACCACATTTTTTTTCTATTTTCACTGCATTCAAGTGTTTTCTCTCTGTAAAACTGCTCACAGTGGCTTCATGAAGTATTTTGTGTGCAGCAGACCAGGCGCGGGCCAAAAGCACTCATGTTATCGGATTTAGGTGTACCTTAAAGAACAATAGGTGGTCAAATTAATCCAAAGTCTGCCATTATGGAGTGCCTCATAATCGTATCCTTGTTTGGCACGTAGAACCCCAACATTAAAATTAGACCGGGCCCGCATTCCCAAAGCTTCCCTTGCGTGAAAGCGTTTTCTCACCTGGCCGACTATTGGGCGTCCGCCATATATGGGCGTGACGAGATGATCACCGTGGTAGAGGCAACTACGCGGCCGGCGTTTACGTGACAGAACTCTCCTCCGAATGCAAGCCCTGATTATCGCGCTGGTTACTTTTTGAGTGTCCGCAAGAAAGCACTGTGCAGGCTGTATTTCCTCTCACTTCACTTGAATGACTAAAGTTCATCGTGCAAGGACTAGCGGAAATTTTACAATTGCGCATAACGAGATACACAAACCATGTCCTGATTTCTAATCTATTACAGAATCTAAAACCTAGCCAGTGCAATCAGCACCTTTGTTTTCACATATCTCAAACTAACATCACCATAAAAAAAATGAAAAGTTTGTGACATTTATCAGACACTCTTTTATGTTCGAAGGTTCGCCAAGCATGTGCTACGCCTACGAAGACGATGGCGTCTGCGAATCTTCGGAACGGGAAAGTAACGTCAGGGACTGCGGATTCTTCACTCCAGCCGGATTTTTCGACCAGTGGGCATCTTCTGTTCACATTGCACAGGAGATACTCAGGACCAACTGTCCTCCAGAAGCGATCCTGGGTCCTCCGCCGAAGGACCAGGCAAGGACTCAGCTCATATGTGCCTCATGCACAACTTTTTACACATTTTGTGGTCGTTATGACATCGACTTCCAGTGACTCACTTTCCCGGTGACTTCGCCACTATTTCGTTGCTGTATTTACGCCGCGCATCCGGCGTCGTATATGGTACATAGATATAGATCAACTTAGGCCACGTGGATACTCACAGGTAAAATTTTGGGGGGCGACGATGAAGACAGAACAGTCTTAAGCTTAGGCAACTAAGGGTGTTGTTGGATGCCGAGGAGGACGATTACTCGGAAATTTTATTCGACGGTCTCATCCCTTACTGAACGTTGGCCGCTTTTTTGTGAACCCTCATCAATTCCTTTGTCCACACACTTTTGATATTATCTACTGTTGTGTTAACCTATTTGCGTTCTTCATTGTGCATATCTTTAATATAAGAGGTCAATTACCGATCTCAAAAGACAATACATGATGTTTTGTCGAACTCTTGATTACTTCACTGTGTGTGTGTGTTTATTCTTTTTATTTGCGGGTTTTTGACTGCTTATAGCATCTTTCTGCATATTTCTTAAACTACTTTAATTGCCTTTACTTGGTCCTGCGCTGTGCTTGAGTGCTTGGAAGGTTTCTTCAATGCTAAGAGAAAAGAAACCATAACCATGATAAATTCACGAAGCATCATATATTGCTTCATATTAGCAATAAAATATTCTGCATGATTCTCAATATTAAGGCGACCTGAACAAGTAGTGCGTGTAAACTTAAGTTGACACGCAACATTTCAGCAGAATGAGAGAGGGAACATTACTATCTCATACGACTCGTGGCGGCGATACGAGGACTACATTTATGTATCTTGTCTGTGCGTCCAGGTAGCCCTTCGGTATAGAGGTGGTCACCCTTGATCAGGGACGTCTGTTGGGAGGGATAGCAGCAAGCGATTTCGTGAGGGTTTGTATCACTTTAAAAATCATAGAGAGCTTGTGAATCTTCAGGTATCCAGCACAGTGGTTGGAACGAATGTGCCTTACGTTGTCCCTGTGTAATACAAATAGCGATCAGCGAGGAGTGGTTGATTTTGAGCTGTGGGATATTGAATTGACTCCGCAGATATGTGGCCGCGACGTCAACACCAACCACTCGTGGCACCCATGCGACGTACCCGAAGCCTCTGCTTACACGTTGATCGCCTCCTTCGAGAGACCAGTGGTGGCGGCTGCCGTGCAGGTCTACATCGCGTCCGAGGGCCTGGCTACTCTTTCCTTGCCTTTGCTGACCGTGGAGCTGCTTCACGACGAGAGCCCCACCGGAGGCGACCACCAGACCGGCTACGAGTTCGTCGATTCGCGACGCGTGTCATGTCGAGCGAATCCCATCGAAGTTCCCGTGGTTCATGATCTGACTCAGCCGTTCCGCCTCACCAGGTCCGTACGCATCAACTTCACAGCTCCGGACGTCTCGATAGGGGCCGTGCGCCTGAGGTCTTCGAGGACTCTAAACCCCGTGGCCGTGTCCCAGTGCTCTTACAAGGAGCTCTACCACCCGGCCCTGGAGAAATGTGTAAGCTACAGCTGCGAGAGACCTCGTTGCCCGAAGCCTTCCATGAGGAACGCGCGTCTCCTCTGCGAAGGTGAAGAAGAGGGAGACACGTGTGTGATTCGCTGCGACGAGGGTTACGTCCTCACCGGGGACGACAGTGGCGACCGTCTCATGTGCAATGGCGGCACGTGGACGGGCTCAGAGAACCTCTGCAAGCCAGTGGACTGTAAGACGCCGCTGATTGCGCACGCCGATCCGATGTGCACCGACGGAACCACATTTGGCAAGACCTGCAGCTTCAAGTGCAGGCCACCGGCCAGGTTTAAAGGTGACGTAACTTTACAGTACACGTGGTAGCCCTCCTCATTCCATATCAGTGTCCATAAACACGCTGCACAGTCGTGAAAGAATAAAAAGAAACATGTTAGATGTGTTTTTACAGCCTTTGTCAGAAACGTTCCAGGACTAAGCTTCTTAAAAAAATAATTATTCCACTTACAAACTAATGACTCTAGGTTTACTTAAAGTAGTCCCCTCGGCTATCTAAACAAAGCTGCCACCATTTCTGGAGGGCATGAAAGCAAGCCGACAAAGCTTAATCCGCGACGCTCTTCAGCACATTAGTCACAGCAGTTTGGATTGCTGCCACATCTTCATGACGTCTCGCTTGCAGCGGTGATTTCAGACAGAGAATTTTTCGATTCAGTTTTTGTTGCCCTAATAGTTACGTAATATCTGGCGACTTACATCCATGTTCAATACAAAGCTTGTGATATCAAGCGCTGACTAACACTGCGATTTTCATGCCGTAACTGCCTCACACGTTCCATATTCGCAGTGGTATTTGTGCCGGTGACAAGCGGTCGAATCTTGTATCGTCTGGCACCGAATCTCTACCCTCCTGAATCATTTGGTGTCATTCAAAGAAAGAGCTTTTCCATAATGTTTCGTCACGATATACTTCCTGAATCATGGTACATATACCTCACTAGGGGTTTCCCCTAGCTTAACGTATAACTTAACTGCTCGCTGCTCGGAATTTGTGTCCCTCACGTGACTCATGTAACCGTCCAAGTAAATGCGCCAACAAACGAATGTGTACACGTCACCTTTACTAGGAAGCAGTCTTACTACCCTTACACGTACATCACTAAGAGTGTTTGTTTGGCTACGTCAGTCGAGCATAAATATTTGGGAGTATACCTCACTTTAGATCTAAAATGTACCAGTAATATTAATTACATCTTTAAAAGGCAGCACGTGTTTTGCGTTTCTTGCGAACAATTTTGCCTGAATTACCTAGTATTATAAAGGAGCAACTGTATTTCACTTATGTGCGCGCTGTACTTGAACAGACCTGTGTTTGCTGTATTCTTTCTCATAAATAAATTGGAAAAGATACGGAATAGGGGCATACGTTTTTTGCTGAATAATTACAGTAGGAAGCTTAGCATGACAAAATGTAAACGTAAACCTCAATGGCCAAATTTACAGGAACGTAGAAAGAATCTATGACTTAAATTACTTCATAATATTTATCATCGTAAAGTCGGCATTAAGTTAATTCTGCAGCTGCCCGCAGGCGGCGATACAAGTTTATGCATGCGGCGTCGCGGCAGCAGCTTGCATCCCACAAACGAAGGCAACATTGCACTTTTTTTCTTACAAACCAGGCAATTAACTGCGCCAAGTGCTACAATGAACAACGTACACTCCAAAATACAATGTTTCTGCTAAGTTTGAGCAAGCACAAAGCAGCGGTAAGCGCAAAATCTTTTTTTCGAACACTTTAAGCAAAATGTGCACGTCCCTTTATCTCAAAGACGTGATCACGCACCAAAAGTAAGTGAATTTGCCTCTAGGGGTGACGTATTTTGTTATATATATACATATATATATATATATATATATATATATATATATTTGTAGGCACGATCAGTGAGTGGAATAGCCTTCCCTCTCGTTATTTCATATTTATCAAGTTATGGGGTTTATCACGCGTTATGGGCACTTAATCTTCCCTCTGTTTTTATTTGATTGATATGTGCGCCGCCTCCTGATGCAATGCCTGTAGAGACGATGCACGTATA
This sequence comes from Dermacentor silvarum, assembly GCF_013339745.2. NCBI lineage: Eukaryota > Metazoa > Arthropoda > Arachnida > Ixodida > Ixodidae > Dermacentor > Dermacentor silvarum. Next base: position 258,722,801 of record NC_051154.1, read on the forward strand.
TATGAATAAATAAATGAAATAAATAAACCAAACCGGAAAGTGGGTTGCTAAACACAGTCCTGCCGCCGAATGAGTTTGCATGGAAACCTTTCCAAGGATATGTCTACTTTGATGATACGGAAGGTTACTCAAAAACACCTAGCACTTGAGTTTGAATATGACAAAAATGAAATTAAAAAAATCAGTCCTGAAGCTTTTCAGACAAAGGGTATAAGAACTGACATATAATGTTGTCTACAGCGATAGTTATCGACGCGAAGCCGTAGCTATCATTTCCATCCTATAAAATATCCGAGGCCACCGTGTGTGAGTCGAGTGTTCCAACTCGGCGCTGTTCTGCAGTACCTTTGAAGCAGCTATGCAATACCGTGCCTAGACAACGCCGTAAATACAAATGTGAACAGGCGTGAAGTGTGTCACGTGCACACGTAAGGTGCAGAACGTGGTCCCTATGAAATGTACCAAATTAAATGAGTGTGTCTAAAGGCTCCTCTACGCCTTATGGCGCTTCCACGTAACGTGTGCACCACTGATGAGGAAGTAGGGCGTAAATCAGGGCTCAACGTCACATAATTTAGAGTCAGAGAGCACATTTAAGTTTTGTGTAATAAATGATTTGCAGTTTAGCTGTGTGTGTTATGCGCGTGTACTAAATGGTCAGTGGGAGTACAGATACACATAAGTTGCGATTACAAAAAGTTCGCTCGTCACTCGAGTTTTTATGAGGGGGCGATCTGAGGGTCATTTTTTGTGGTTTATAGATTGTCCTAGGTCTAATTGAATATTTAGATCTAGAATTGAATACTTAGATTAGATTAAAACGCCTAATTGAATATTTACCATAATTACGCTAATGCACTTTTTAATTATTTATTTTATGGCACATCTTTCAATCTATGAATTATAGACGCTGAGTTCGCAAGGCGTATCCACTTGGAACGAATTCTCAGCACTGAACCAGTTTGGAGATTATAATTTTCAAAGTCTCCGACGAAATGCATGGGCGCTCCAGTTAACTTTTTGAGGAAAACGCTGTTTTATGCTTTGAAGCACAAATCACATTGAAAACAAACTGCGTAGTCGAAGTTAAACTGTGAAATATCTCACTTTTATACCAGCGTTCACACGACAACAGCAGCAGCTATGGAAAGCGGTATACATATATCCTTAAAAAAAGCTATGGAGATCTGAAATATCTGATTGGCTCTGCGGTAGGCGGGACTTAACCACCGTCTAATTAATCGCATCTAGTCGCTTCATGTGCTTTAAGGGCCATTCTTTGGATTGTATGAAACTGTCCGCCATGTGTGGAGATCACTTATTGCACCCCACACGATTACTCCAGCCCACATCGGATGCATTCGCTTAGTGCATGAAATGTTACTTTTTAGTTTTTTCTGTGGACTGACTTGGGGGAGCGGGTGCCTGATCGTTACACCCGATATGTCATTGAAGTGTATCGCTATAAATTGATTGCGCTACATTTTTCTGCGCCTGAGCCGTAAGATTGAAATGCCTGTATTCGCAGGAAGCGCCGGGGGTCTGGCAAGTATTGTATGTCAGAAGGACGGCCGCTGGTCCGAGCCCGAGCACCAGTGCCACGTGTCTTGCCCAGCGCCGTCTGCTCCTCCGCACGCCGTCATGGCCAATTGCCGCGGTTCCGACCAGCTCCACTTCGGCCACAAGTGCCGGTTTCACTGCAAGACGGGATATCACGTCAAGGGCCACGCCAACAAAAAGTACGAGCGACGAGCATTTTCTTTCTTTCTTTCTTTCTTTCTTTCTTTCTTTCTTTCTTTCTTTCTTTCTTTCAAAAATACTGCGTTTTAAAATGAGCATGAAGTAACTTTTCATGCGTGTACAATCGGAAAAATGAGACATCACTGCGGTCCACTGTATCTGACAATGTGCTTCATTGCGTGAATCTCTAAAAAGGCAGTCGCAAATTAGAATTCCAGAACGGATCAAAATCATTCGACATTTTAGGGCCTTCCAGTATCTCCGAGCTTGAAAAGAACACGACTTCATTTATGGCGAGCTATTTCGTCGTTATGCCGTCATCGTCATTTCCGTCGTCCTTTTGTCCCCTTCATTTCATCGTCATCATTCCTTCGTTGCCAGGCCGTCGTCACCATTACGTCATCGTCATGCCATTCGGTCGTCCTGTCGTCGTCACCATTACGTCATCGTCTCGCCATCGTCGTCATTTCGCCCTCGTAATTCCGTCGGCATTATGTCGTCGTCGTCGTCGTCGTCGCTTCGTTTCCCTGCCGTATCATCGTTCCGTCGTTGTCAATCTATCGTCGTCGTGCCTTCGTCGCCATTCTGTTCGCCATTTCGTCGTTGCTACGCCATCACGTCACGCTGTTGTAATTACGCAGTCTTCGCCATTCCGTTGTCGTCATGCGTCAGACTCCCATGTTGAAGTGCCACACGTTTGCCGTTGAGTGAGACGTATCCCTTTCAACATGTGTCCAACTTGGTCGCGTGCATTGTATCCGCTAAAGAACAGCAGCGTTACTCGCAAACACTAGTGAAAGCTTCGCCGAAACCGATATCTACATCGCACGGGTTTCGCAATTTTTTTTTTTTTTTTACCTCACAAGCGGTCTTTCTCCAGGTCTCCTGCAGACTGGCATTTCACATAAACTATACGTCATCGGCCGACATGGCTCTGCGCAAGGCAGCATACACAATTTTTTTTATTTATTCTAGGGCACATATATCGTGTCGGCGTATGCTTATAACTATCCGTATTACCCATGCAAAGGTACCGGTTGTCGGCTCTGTTCTTTACGGAATTACGCAATGAAACAATGAACGCTACCTAAATGTCCTCCCTGCAACAAATATACGCCTTCAAGCGCGTCATTTCCTTAATAAACGAATTCATTTCTTTGCCTCTATCTGCCGTTTTAAAGGGAACAACTTGTTTTTGGTTCTTTCGCCCGTTTTCGTACTCAATCACGAACCCTAAGTAGCTCTTCGAGACACACGCGTTGTCGAGCGTGTGCTTTGTCTCGTCTGAAGGTTTAGATTCTGTGGTCGGAGGTGGAGCTGTGTCGCGTTTCTCTGCAGCTAAACATTTTCTTGCTTTCTGGTCCATGCTCTCGAAACGTACTACCATGGGTAATATAATACACATTTCAATGCCATGTACTAGCCTACTTATTTTTTACTGTACTTTCACTGTTCCTAAGGCACTCGGCGGCCGCAGCTTCAGCGGTAACCTAGTTTGGTTCAGAAATCAAATAGTCCTAACTTCTCCTTCTTTCTGTACTTTTACATTGTTAGTACTTTGTTTCTAGCTGAGATTTTGGGATACTAGGCTCTATATATGACGAGATTTGCCGTTTTGTCAAATTTAGTAAATGGCAACAGTGAATGCACGGTCCAGTGTATAGAAGCAGGGGAACCCCCTGAGATAGGAAGGTGAATTTGCTCGTCTCTCTCCGTCCGCAGGAGAGCCTTCCACTTGGTGTGCAGCGAGAGCGGCGCGTGGACCGGACCAGCGTGTACACCAGTCGCCTGCACAGCACTTCCGTCCGTATACACGGGGCTTTACAGCTGCACAGACTCCTGGTACGCGGGCTCTATCTGCACCCTCACCTGTCCGGGCGCACTCAGTGTAAGCCCGCATTGATGTGCAGCTCCGCTGGTTGCAGCCAGGAAGGGTCGATCGCTCTGACCTTGTCGGCGTGCGCGCTAGGAACCACGTTCATGTCCATAGGCGAAGGACAGGGCTGTAGTCATCGAGCGAAACTTCTTTGTGTTGAGAGACCGCAGAAGTGGCACGCTTTTACGTGAGCTTCGTTAAACTGAAGATAATAAAATTTAGCGGTGTCTTGCGACTAAGTGGCAGACGCACAAAAGTCTGCGTGCGCGCGATAGTGAGGCCTTGCAACTCCTTTGTCCATCGTGTCCTAAACGTTTAAGCCATTCCATATAGCCTCCTCCTCCTCTCTCTCTCTCTCTCTCTCTCTATATATATATATATATATATATATATATATATATATATCGGTTTGTTTTCGTAACGTCATGTCGTTTCTTTTGCGTTATTGTGTATACAAGTGCACCATAAAAGAAAACACCACCTTAACGAGCCCCTCACTAGGTCCAAGTATTGCAAAGAGATAAGCGTGGTGCACTTATCACGCTGCGACGATCATGTTTGCAAAGTATTACACCGATGTATACCCTGGGAAACAGGCTAAAGCAATAGATAAAAGCCTGCGCGCCCTCTCGATAAAACCCATTGGTCTGCCCACGATATGACGTCAAACGTATGGTGCTTCTGCGTCACGCACATTTCGACAGCAGCGCATAAAAAGCAGCAGCGCGAACTAGGGGACTTCCGTGAAACGCATAACGCACAGAACCGCAACTGAATGCACGGAAAGAATAAAACAGCACGGAAAGAATAGAGACCCACAAAAAAAGGGGGAAAATATGCATGATCTCACCCACTACGGGAATCAATTTCATGCGAAGCTTCTTGCAGGTCTATAGCTAGATATCCAGCATCGTTTTGGGCTCTGCAAAGTGTTAAGAGATTTACAAACATATATTTTGTGTGAGGCGAGCAAATGTGTGTGCGACGACGGCAGCCAGCCGACGATGACGGCGACGACGATAGGAGGAAAGTATGACCACGACAGCATGATGGCAAGACTACGGATTTATTGTACTCCGGTAAAGAAACGCTACAACTTCTGCCGTTGCGATCTGGGCTGATCCCGAAGGGGTACAATGTCTAATAGCCTCTCAAAGCGCTAGTAAACCACTAGGAAACGACTGCGGAAAGTGTTTACCAAAGGTGGTGCAGTATCGCATAGCGTCTCAAAGCATTAGCTGCCACGAAGTCAGGATTTGGAAAACTGGCGCGCTCTGGCTTTTATAAGCGATTTGTTCTTATGCGACGTGACGCACGCGAAGGACAGTAGTAAGGTTTACAATTATTCCCGCGGTCCATGCGTCTGTAGCCTTATGGTGGTAACTGGCGCTCGCGCACGAGCTCTCGCTTTTCAAAGCACATTGCGTGCTATATGCGATGGGACGCACCCGCCAACCGTCTCGAAGCGATAGTTTGCCTTGGCACGATCGAAGTACGCCTGTGTGTGTGGTCTAGTGGATAGAAACATGCCATTGTGCTTGGGCGACCCTGGTTCTAAACCCACCGTCGCTTAAGTAAAAAAAAAATTTTTTATTAAAGAGGTCCGAAACTAGGCATGATAAGAACCTGCCTATACCTACCGCAAAGTGCCTGCTATGAGGCAAAGAATGATTCGCATTAAGAAAGACGGAAACGGGGGCCACGGGTTGTGACATAAAGTATGCGGGCCCTCTGCTCCAATATAGAAGAAGGCAGGATATGACTGTCACCTGGCGAGCGCTTATCGAGGCAGCGAGAGAGAGCCTCGGACGCGGAAAGCGTGACCCTCCTCCTCGCAACCCAATATTTTACTTGTATATGGGCTCCAACTGAAGCCTTTTTTAAATATTTATGCGGTAGAGCACGCTTTAAAAGTTCTACCGTATTACAAAAGTTATCGACGGGGTCTGGTCAAGGGTCCGTCCTTCCAGGCTCATTTTAATGGCAGAACTGAGCACCTTCGTAGCTCGAACTTTGAACAAAACACTACTCGTGATGATGATGATGATGATGATGATGATGATGATGATGATGATATACATTTATTAAAAGAGGGATGGCTCATCGGCTTATTAAGGGTAATCGAGTTAGGGAAATGGGAGAAGAGGACAGGGCCAGCTACCGAGGAATACTTCTCAGCACGATACACCCGATTCCGCCGCAATGGCGAACAGCGCTCGCAGAACACTGTCGACCTCCGCCGAGGGACGGATCCACACCTCGAAGCTGGCCACTTGCCGCCGATGCTTTCATCGGGGGGCTGCATACTTTTTTTGACTCCCGCAGGTAGTGCCCGATGGTTTGCTCATGCCGTTTTGCAAGCTGGGAAACCTGTTTGTATGGGTGGTAGCTCTTCCGCCGTATTGTCAGGAAGACGTCTTCTTTCCTTGTGTGCACACCAGCGTTATACCAGCGTGCAAGGACATCTGATAATAAATTCGAGTCTATAGCATGGTCGCACATGCCTGGCTCAGTATCGCGGGCGTTCCACGGGCTTCAGGAGGGCTAGATGGAGTGTCTTTGCCAAGACGAAAGTAGATGGAAAGTAATGGCAAAGCAAAGAAAGAGCTGCATATGTGAGATGTCTTGCTGAATCCCCTTACTGTTTGACTTTGCCTCTTATTTACAGCTTTATTACATCCGTTCCCTTGTACTGAAGAGCAAACACGGCACCGTTCTACTTACCTCTTACCCCCTTCCCGTTTATTCTTCTACTCCGGCGGCGGCTGCGTATGACGCGGCTGAGCGCGGCCGCGCGGGCCCTATCTTGAAAGTGATCTGCGATTTGTAGAGAGTCTAGGCCTGTCGAGTATTGATGACTTCGTGTGCGCTGTGTTCTCACCGCTTAGTACACTCTAAGAAGAAAATGAGGAAAGGGGGTATTGAAGTTACTCCTTTAGGGGAGGAACTGATTTGCCACAACCATTCCTCCCTTTAGGGGGTAAGTGAGAAGGGATGAACTGTTTACTCCCCATGCGGTTACTCCTTCGAGGACTAACAGTTGCTCTTTTCCAATGCTCCTCAAGGAAGTAACGCTTCTTTCCGATGCTCCTCGATGGAATTAATGAAATTAGCCATTTATACGCTGATAAAAAATGACTGGCTTGAAAATAACAACGCGCCCGCAAATAGGATTCGAACTCACGTCCTGTCGCTCACAAGCCGGGTACCCTAACCACTTCACCATGGAAGCTCTTTTTTTTAACATGGTATTTATTACAATTAATGAAATGTTGTATGTACATGAACTATTTACAATAATATGAGCACCAGGGGGACATAAGTAATCAAACGTCGATGAGCAGTCCATATGAAGATAATGTCACACACAGCAACACCGTCCTTCACAGCAAAAACTTGTAAGGGGAAGTTAAACACCTAATCAAAAGTGGATACCAAGCGGGCTGACATTCTTCTTGGTCGTAAATGTCTTTTAAGTGTATGATCATTTGAACGAAATGCGATCTTGAGGAAATTGTTTTTTCTGCATTTCGGTCTTGCATACGAGATTTCCATAGGCTATACAGGCCTATCAGTAAAAGCATATCGTATGGAACATCATCATACGGAGCAACAAGATATCGGATACTGTGAGAATTTAGATCAAAATATTTTTGCAAATTTCTATGGATAACATCCCAAAATAAAATGGCATCTTTACAAACAATAAAACAGTGTTCAGTGGTTTCAGGCACGTCACATAGGCGACAGTTAACTGATGAAATGAAAATATTCTTTTTATGCAGCTATGTTTTAACGGGCAACGGTTTTAGTGTGTAATTTGTAAAAAAAAAGTTTTTGTAGAAGGGGGAACTGGCATTTTGCGCACTCTCGCAAGCACATCATGTCCAGGTAATGTGATGTATACGGATCGATAAAACGGCGGAGGGAAGAACATCGATATTGAATCTTTGTAAAGATGTTTTCGTGACACAGTAAACAAATAATCTTTAGAAAAATCGAACAGTCAGAAAAGAAATAGAAAAATAAGCCTCACGCATAAACCCCCACAAACAAGGTCTAGAAATTAAATTTGAGGACACCACCAATTCTGGCAGGACATGAACCAGGTTAACCTGCATGAAAGCTCGTAGTACCGGATGAGAGCTGTCCCGAAAAAAGAAAAAGTGCGAGACTAACTGTCGCACATATAAATGCACCAACCCTAACCCTCCAGCACTCACTGGTCGAAAAATGTCGCGTCTCATAGGTTCAAAACTGGAAGACCATATGAACGTTGAAAAAATCCTATGAAAACGTTGAATGTAAAGCCTTGCGCAGTGAAGAACCTGAAAGACATAGAAAACTTAGGTTGCCAAAAACATGTTGCAGGCTTCTGATCTTCCAAATAAGGATAGACGGTGCGGGACAAAGGTATTTGTGTAGCGCTGGAGGGCTGGAACGCGCTCTCTCCAGTAGTGTGCACTGAACTTGTAGACATGCAGTGGAACTCCTAGATATTTAGGTGGCACACAGGACCACTCAATGCCAGCATAATGTGATGGTGTAATGGCCCAATATCCAAACCATAGCCCACAGCTCTTAGTGCTATTAATACGCGCACCGGAAACAGAACCAAACTCTTCTATGTTAGAAAGAGTTTTATCGATGCTGGGCTTGTCTTTGCAGAAGAATGCAAAATCGTCAGCGTATGCTAACACTTTTACCTCATTACCAAAAACATTAAAACCACGAACACTGCTGCAGTTCAAAATGCTTCAACAGAGTGGTTCTAAGTAAACGGCAAAGAGGAGCGGGGACATAGGGCTTCCTTGTTTCACGGAAGAACGGATGTGGACAGGATTTGAGAGCCTACCATTGACAACAAAGCGGGTTGTACAATGATACAGTGCCTAGAATATACTTACTAGTGTGCCGACCGCGGACTTTCCGGTGACACGGAGAATGATGCCTTCCGCCGGCAGCCACCAGACAGCGATAGCCGTAGGGACCGTTCTATGCCGAGCGGCGTCTCTAGCCAACGCGCGCGTGTGCGAGAGACGCCGATAGGCTGTCCCAGCCCGTTTCGCTCTGCGGAACGTTGGTTGAGGTGCAAAGCGTAATCGAAAGAATATGATTTCTTTGCACTTACAAACGATCGTACGCACATTATCGTTATAACGCTACACGATACCGGGTGTTTAAAATACAAATAAATAAATACGTGGTTTCCGAAGAAGTGTAACTTTTTTCCACAGTAAATTGCACGCCAATTTGTATCTAATTACAATTAATTTACTAATGATCTGTTTAATCACCTAACGGCACTTATTACGACTGACGGTAATTAAACAGGGCACATTTTCATGGGCGACACACCGTCAACTAATTTTTTACGAGCGCTCAATGTAGCAATTATTAAAGTGTCTCACAAGCGACAGCCGCAAGAGTTAGCCTTCGATCTGCCCTCTTATATTCTTCTCCCACTTGGCTAAACGTTCTGTGTCAGCAGGCAGGCTGAATAACGAGACTTGCTCGTTGTTTGAGCGGTATCATGTCGTACAATATGGGACGAAATAGGTGCTGTCTTTACGCCTCGTTTTCTGCGACGACATCGCGGTTCCGTCCGTGAACAGACACAAGTGCGAACCACGCGCATAGAAAAGAAACCCAGCAATGACATGCGGAGGCACCACACGCTACTTGCTCGAAAGCAACATCGCGCCGCAGCCGACTGCGCTTACGAACGCGCATCCGAAGCGCAAACGACGCGTGATGCGCCGCTCGGTTAGCACGGTCCCAAAGAGGGTCGCCGTCTGGTGGCCTCCGGCGGAAGGCATCACCGGCGGTGCCAGCGTCTCCCATTGGAAACGCCCGGTGGTCGGCACGCTAGTAAGTATATTCTAGGCACTGTAACACTGACTATAACAAAGTCGAACGCCATTAAGCACTGTGGATCCTACATTGGCGTGTTCTAGAAGAGAAAATAAAAACGAATGCCGGACCCGATCAAATGCCTTTGCGAGCTCAATCTGGGCCGGTATTTTGTAGCGATGCCTTTAAAGTAATAATTCCTTTTCGCGCTTATCGTGCTTTGTCAGTGGTCAGAGCGACGGTCCGCTCGCGTTATCAACGTTGATATCGGACCATCGCTCTGACCACTGACAAAGCGCGATAAGCGCGAAAAGGAATTATTACTTTAAAGGCATCGCTACAAAATACCGGCCCTGGAGCATTGCAAGTTGATCATAAGAAGTCGAACAGTACTCAAGAACTGTGCGAGGGACGTGTATGTTAGTTTGTATGGAACGGCCTTTGATACCACATGTTTGATGAGGACCAATAAGAATTGAAATCGCTACCTGCAACCGATTTGACAAAATTTTAGCAAGAATTTTGTACTCAACGTTTGACAATGTAATCGGTCTATAACCATCAACAGAACATAATTTTTCTCTGTCAGTACTTTTAGGTATTAACACTGTGTGGCTTTTTGTGAAAGACTGTGGTAAATCCTCTAGTTCAAAACTTGTTAAAAATATCTTCAATAAAACAGGCGTAAGAATGGACTTAAAGGTTTTATAAAATTCACCCGAAATGCCATCGGGACCGGGAGTTTTTGACATGGGTAACTGATCAATGGCAACCTCTACCTCCTGTTTACTAAAGGGACCGCTAATTACTGAACAGTCTTCATCCGTTAGAGGAGTTATTAAAGACGCAAAGTATTGTAGAAGCTTGATATTCTGGTCTCCAGAAGCATCACTGAAGACCACCGAATAGGAGTCTTCGAATTGAGACACAATATCACTCGTGTCAGTTACTAATGCGTCTTTCGAATACATGTCGGTAATAACTTTCGCAGAAGCGTGGCGGCGTTCATCAATCAAAGCCTGGCGGGTCGGCTTCTCAGAAAGCAAGGCGCGGTTATTACGTGACCATGCACCTCGGTTGACAAGTCAGGTTATCGAGACGAGGTTAACCACCTTAACGCAGGTGCGGCAATACAGAAGAGATTCGGGATTTGGTGTATGCTATGCCGGGAGAGTCTAACGTTGCGCATACTTACAAATATAAGCGACTACATAAAGGAAGCTGCCCGATTATTCTTACGGTGATTTAAACTGAGACATTACGTGATCTTCGTGTAGCGAGCGCAAACGGGGCACGCAAGACGACAGAGAAGGACAACTTCTCTATCGCTTAGCGTGCCCCTTTTGAGCTACACATCGCTTCAGTTAAGTTTATAATATCATTGGAACGAAAGGGACTCCTTAGGTACTATTGGCCAAGAAAATCTGGCAATCCATTTATGACTTGCGCGCTTAATGTGTGTCGTTCACTTAGGGTGTGCACGCACACGAAGTGCACGGCTCTTCAGATTCCACCTTTTAAATTTCAGGCAATTTTCTCACGAAGATGCAAAGTGCTGCTTTACATCTAGTTCAGTAGACAGTACACGAACTTCCAACTATTCATGATATATAGACAATACCGCGTTCGCCGCATCACTCCGCGAGACGGACGAAAACAGCAGAGTGCATGGGGAGTAACTGTTGCAGTTCGTCCTCGCCGTTGCTCTCTTTCGGACCAGGGATCATACACTTACTCTCCAAAATTTGCACACGCCACGCACACTCCTGCAGTTACTCCCTTGAGGGACGAGTGAGTGAAATAACTTTATTGAGGTCCAGAGAAGACGCAGGGGACACCCCGCGCCACCCGGCTAGTCCCACGTAGGGACCGGCAAGCCGAGCTTGACGGCCCGATCGCGGGCACTCTGGACGGCCAGGGTTTGGTCGTTGAGTTCGGGGCTGCCCAAAAGCGCAGCCCACCTATCCTCGCTGAAGGCGGAGCCGATGGATTCACACTCCCACAACACATGGTTAAATGTTGCCGTTAGTCCACAGGCAGGGCAGTCCGCACTGGGATACCCTTCAGGGTATATAGCGTGAAGAACCGCAAGGTTAAGATACGCACGAGCTTGTAAAAGTCGAAGGGTCACCGCCCGCGCCCTGCATAAGGCAGGGTGCGGGAGGGGGAATACCCGTCTTGACAGATAATAATGCTTGGTGATCTCATTATACGTCATCAATGGTTCCCCGCGGGGTAGGGGGACTGCGGAGGCGGCGCGGTCGGTGAGTCCTCGCGCGGCCTCGTGCGCGCTCTCGTTAGGGTTAGAGGGAGAGCCCTCAGTCGACCCCAAGTGAGCGGGAAACCAAATGAGAGAATGCGGAGAGATACTTTTCAAGCTTTGGAGAATGCGAAGGGCCTGAGGGGAGACCATCCCGGTTTGGTAGGCCTTAATGGCCGCCTTAGAATCGCTATATATTACCTCTCTGCGACCATCGAGCACAGCCAGCGCGATTGCAACCTGTTCGGCTACTAATGGGTTCGAAGTGCGTACTGTAGCGCAGCAAGTGATCTTGGAACTAGAGTCGACGATGGAGACGGCGAACGCCTCTTGTTGGACATATGCCGCGGCATCCACGAAGCTTGCCTCAATGTGGTTGTTACGTACATGTTCGAGTAGAGCTCTACCCCTGGCCCGACGTCTGCCGACGTTGTGTGCGGGGTGCATATTGCGGGGAATGGGCGCGATGTGTAGTTGAGATCTGGTGTCGCTGGGAATGCGCACGACGTCGGGGCAATGGTCGACAGGGTAGAGGTCCATCTCATCGAGTATCTTGCGGCCCGCCGGGGTGCCGGATAGCCTGAGCAGCTGTGAACACTCTTGCGCCTCTATTATTTCTTCGAGCGTGTTGTGCACTCCGAGCTTTAACAGGTATTCGGTGTGAGTGCTCACAGGTAAGCCGAGGGCAAGTTTGAAGACCTTTCTGATGAGGGAATTTAACTTGTTCCTCTCTGCAACATGCCAATTATGCGTGGCTGCCGAGTATGAAAGGTGGCAGAGCACAAAAGCATGGGACGAAAGTGCCCTTTTTTGGACTAACTGTGCAGTTAGTCCCGTTTTCCCCGGAATATTTCTTAGAGTGTACGCGTTGAAGCGAGAGGCAGCACGAAGGTCAATTCGCTCGCTGCTGCTGCTGCCGCTCTTCCTCACGCCAGCGTTTTGACAGCGAGTGTCCACGGTCATCAACTGAGATGTGTTCCTGTTTGCCTGTGCGCGCGTGACACCAAGCTTGCTAATGTATTTAGTAAGCGGATGCTTACAAGTTCATACTGCCGATAAAACTACTATCCTTACTTCGTATATAGCTGTATAATAATTTGCTATTACAATCGATGCTTCGCCTTTCTGCTGAAACTGCGACTCTTTTTTCCCTAATTCCTTCTTATCTTTCTGCCTCCCGCTCCCCCACCCCAGTGTAGGGTAGCAACACGGATTACTTTGTTCTGGTTAACCTCCCTGTTTTTCTCCTTTGTTTCCTCTCGCCCTTATAAAACCTAAATTCATTTTGACCCTTTTGTTTCCTGCTTAGTAAATGTTTTCAAATAAGCATTTTGTGCGTTGTTATGTGCAGATGTTTAAGCAAGTGGCATTTACTTTCATTTCCCTCTTTACGCAGACAACAGAACTAAGGTGCGAGCTGGATGGCGTTTGGAACAGAGACCCTCCTGTGTGCAGTTTTAGCCACCTCAGCTGCCCTGAACCCCGAAATCGCTCGGGTGTCATCCACTTTCGTTGTGCTTCAACGAGCGTTGGTTTGTAAAGAATTATTACTCAACCTCCTTTTCGAAGGTACCGTGGTCTGAGCAGGGGCCCTATAACGTAAAACTATTCCAATGTGTTTTTATTCGAATCTTCTGACGTCAAGCTTACGTAACTGCCGACTCAAGGATCGGGCGGTGACTTGCAGCTTTGCTTAAACCGTCCAATCAAACACTTTCCTCATTTACAGGAGGTCACTTTTGTTTGCTTTCAAAGCGAATAGCATTGACCATAGCATTCATATCTTGACAGGTTTTTCTTATCTCATTGGCTGGCAATAGGCGAGGAGCGCGCAGATGTATGGAGGGTTTCGGTAGGGCCGGGCTAGCGCAGTGAAAGTAGATAGCCGGATGAGGAGGGTAGTGCCGGCGTCGGCGATTGGCCCGCTTGTCCTTGCTTAGCTTTTGGGGGCTGGTAGAAAATCGCGGCTGGCGTACAACCGAAGGGTAAAAATCCCACTAAAATGGATCTTCATGCGAACAAGGGTGCTTTAACGTAAAGCTATTCCAATTGTTTCTATTCCGTTTCTGCAATCAGCCCTCCACGATTGGTGAACAATTTTTTTGGCTACCCGCCACTTCACCTGTCTGTCACGCGACGTCACGAAATCCGCGAAACCTCCCCATCTGATATGACGTGTACACACTGATTATGCATGGTTAGATCAAATAATTATTTCCGATTCACCATCTTTTTTGCCATTAGCCCTCGGCTATTCGCCAAAAGTCTTCGGGCTGCGCCCACTTCGCCTGTCTGTCAAGCGACGTCACAAAACTGCGAAAACTCACTATGTCATAGTGACGTGTACGCATTAAAGATGAGATTACTATGCACTTTTTTCGAAATAACCAGAGACTGCACCGTTTCGAAAGGAATAAACGATCACCACAGGGGCCGGTATTTTGTAGCGATGCCTTTCCGATGATAATGCCTTTTCGCGCTTTTCGCGCTTGGTCAGTGGTCAGAGCGACGGTCCGCTCACGTTATCAACGGGATCAGCCGCCCGTGAGCGGTGGATGATAAGACTAGTATAGAATAAAGCATAACGCATCGCTACAAAATACCGGCCCTGTCGATCACTCTGGCACTGGATACTCGGAGCTGCCGGAAGAATGGATTTATTTGCGTATAACAGAAAAGTTTGCACGGCAGTATAACGTTGTCGAGCCCTTTCGACACCTATACGGCCTTCCGTTGCACGCCGCCGCGACTTTCGACGAGCCACAGCAAGCTAAGCAAGGGAAGCGGGTCAATCGCAGACGCCGGCTCCACCCTCCTCACCTGACTATCTGCTTTCACTGCGCTAGCTCGGCACCACCTAAATTCCTCTCCCCTTCTGTGTGCTCCTCGCCCCTTGCCAGACAATTAGATAAGAAAGACCTGTCAAGATATGCAATGCTATTCGCTTTCATAGCAAACAAGAGTTACCTCCTATAAAGGATGAAAGTGTTTGATTGGTCGGTTCAAACAACGCTGTGTGTCACCACCCGATGCTTGTGTCGGCGGTTACGTAAATATTGGCGTCAGGAATTTGGAATAAAAACAGATTGGGCATAGTTTTACGTTATAGGGCCCAAGAATTCGCAAAGCGAAGTATACGTGCGCAAGAGCTTGGCAATGTTATATTGCCACAAAAAATCATTATTACACGCAAACAAAACCATTCGCTCGGGCACCTCCGAGTAGCCAGTGCCAGAGCAATCGGTGGGTAGACATCCCCTATTCCCTTCGTAACGGGACATTCTCCGGCTATTTCGGAAAGAAAACCAGGGGCCGAATTCACAAAACTTTTCGTTCGTGAGTGTTCCTAGCTCCAGGCACCTTCGTTAATGATATGTCAGCATCAGGATTGGCTGGACTTTTCTGTAACGAACAATTGTACCGTAAGATCTATTTGTGAATACAGGCCCAGTTTTGTTCGGCATATTAATGCATCTTTAAAGCGTACACGTCACTCTGACGTGTAGGGTTCTCGTGGTTTTGTGACGTCACATGACAAATAGCGAAGCGGGCGCCGCCGGAAAACATCTTGACCAATCACGGAAGGCTGATGATGAGAAATAGGGTAGACTCGGAAATATTTTTTTTAAATTTTGTTCTGTCTAATTATGCATAAACAGTGGGTATACGTTGTATCAAATGGGGAGTTTCCACGGTTTTTGGAACGTCGCGTGACGGACAAGTGAAGTGGGAGTGGCCTGAAAAATGTTTTACCTATCGTGGAGCACTGATTGAAGAAATGGAATAAAAACAGTTTGGAATAGGTTTACGTTATAGCACCCCAGATTCAAACAGCGAAGAAACAAATGTCAATATTTAGCAAGCTATTTGCGTCCCTGTCTATTGTTCTCATACCGTGCTTTTGATATTTAGCACTGATGTGCACCCTACTCTCTTTAGTGCCAGGTGGCACATGCGTGACATTTCAGCTGAAGTTTACGGCCGCCAGATGAAATGTGCGAAACTCGAAGTCGATTTCCGCGCAAATTATACGTAGGTGCTATAGGATTATGTGATCACTGTATTCAAGATGCCGAATACATCGTTTTTTGTCTTACAACTGCAGCAGAAATTGTATGCCTAAATATCACTTACGTCTTTTCTTAATTCTATAGGCTCCAGAGCAATGATCGTTAGTGATAGTAGTGATACATAAAGCACGTAATGCCCGTCGTAAATTTCAATATTTTTTAAAATAATAATCCTAAAGCTTCGCGTCTGCGAGGCACAACCTATGAGAGACGCGCCGTAAAAGAGTGGGGAGGGGCAGAGGGTGGTGTGGACTACGGTATACTTTTGTCCACCTGGGGCTGTCTGGCGTGCGCACCAATGCTCGGAACCCATGCTTTTCGCATTCGACCGCGATTGAAGCGCTGCTGTTGACTTGGGAAATGAAACCCGTGCCCTCGTGCTCAGCACAGAAAATATAGCCACTAGATAGCGTTAATCGTAGATGCATGGATGCAAGCTCAAATTTGGATCGTATCGTTTTAGGTTCAACGTGCAACGTGACCTGTCATCAGCCAGACTACGAGCCGGTGTTTTCCCAAGACAGCCGGCAGCTATCACTGGCCCAGGCCATCGTCTGCTCCGGGGCGGGTCTTTGGCACCCAGATACGGACTATCTAGAATGCCGGCGCAGGTGTAACAAAGTAAGTGCTCGGAGTCTGACTTTTCGTGCGAGTTTGCGAATATTCGCTGATCCTGCTTGGCGACTCCTCGGGAATCTCAACGCGTGTTAACGTACAGCAAGCGTCGGTTGTAACTCACGTCTTTTCCCCTCGCTCTTATGCCCACGCAGGAATACATAGGAGACGGCTGGTGCGACGCCGCTAACAACCAGGAGCATTGCGACTGGGACGGTGGCGATTGCTGTGCCTCCACCGTTGCTGGTCATGTGGTGAAAAGCTTCCCTCCCAATTGCCCCGCCGACGAGTGCGTTTGCAAGGACCCGCGCGGCCGCCAGTGACTTGGCAAGCTCTGTGGCTGTGCGCTTGTGTGTGTGACGCCGCCTTGTGTGGAGGACCACTGCCGGGCTCGCTCGCAAAAGGACGTTAGTCACATTGCCATGAACTTCGTTAGCCTGAAAATAAATGAAATGTAAAGTTTATTCCTACCCATTCCTGAACAACCCGTCTGCTGAAATGCCAACCCACGGGAGGCTCCAAGATCGATGCACGCCAAACATGCGTCGGCGGGCGTTCCAAACGATCGGCTTAAGACCACTTTGTTCGAGGTATGGTTTAACTCATCGTCAACCTTCTTAGACGCGAGCATTAAAGCGACGTTTGGCCACTTCCGCCCAGTGTTGGACACTTGCCGCTCGTAAGATGTTGCCTCGTGTCTAAGCGCGCAGTTAACTATAGGACGTCAGAATCGTAGTTGTGAAACGCTGGAGGTGAAACCATGCATGGAAATCGATGCCATAGTGCCACCAAACGAGCTCACGCGAACTACGAAACTGCTGACGATATAGTTTGTCGAGTTTTGCTTTAATTCAAGCGTTTCGACGGACGCAATCGTAGTCTAACGTTTGCAGTCAACACTAAGAAAAAATGCTCACCAACCTCCAAATACTTACAGCCGCTTAAGAACGTCCCGTGTAAGCAGTGTGAGGGATTCGTTCAGGGCAAAAATACTCTCTGTTCAATATTCTGGAAAATTTCCAGAGGAGATGCTCCTTGCGAATATCGAAAAGTCAAATCGAAAAAATATCGAATCGTGAGGCCTCTGCGGGGAGGGCTTCTTGCTTGAAGGCACTCAAGGTTCGTATGTTGTCTTACGGGTATCTGAAAAAGGTAAGGCTTCCTTCTCTTAAATTGAAAAGGCCTCGAGGAAAGCCTTATCTACCCTGAACCTTTAGTGCTTCCTAAGGCTTTTCTGTTGTCCCTGTGATGCTCCTGGTAAAAGAATGTGAACGCAGGCAATTTCCCGATATCAGGATCCAATTTTCGTTACAATATTCTCATGTAATTTTCCATTCTATTCGCCTTTCGTCATTGGCTCAGACGAGGCCTCGTCACCGTTATCACTTGGATTGGCCATTTAGCACGGCGGATGATAAGAATGAATATAAATGAGCCGTTAGGAAATACGTGTCCCGTCTTACCAACTTTAATTAATCATCCTAGTCCACATTTATAGAGAAATTACAGCTATCTGACACAATTTTTTTTGCACCATCAAAATGTGGCAACGGCAGTGAACGTAATCAGCCCGATTTTATCGAGCTGTTATTGGCTAACAGATGTCGATAGAAAGCCTACACCAACGTGTAACTTTTTTTTGACATTACTACTCCCTAAGACGAAACAGTATTGTTAATATTATTTACAAAATAATTCTTGTAGCTACCCAGGAAGGGAAAATAATGGTCTAAGCGAGATGTGACTTCAACTCCTAAATATACAAACAAAACTCAACCGCAAAGTAGTCGCTGGGACCTAATGTCGTCCTTACCTACTAACATCGGCGTACACTGGTTCGTATCTGGGAGCCACGCACATGTACGCACCGCCACCGCCTCATGGGCATAATGATCTAACAGTCACTAAAAGAAGGTGGTGCATGTTTTCGATCACTCCAAATTTGTGCGGAGAAACACAAACGTGGTGAACAGGAGTGATCGCTGTTGACACAAAGACATCAGATTTAGTCGCGTATGGTCTCTACGTGTCGTCAACGTGTGCTTTAATGTTTGGCACAGGGGGAATTTTACAGTATGTACAAGTGGGCAACACAATAAATACATGTAGGTCATAGCTCTGTTGTCGTCTCAACTCCCGCGATGTATTTGGACTTGTCCCCGGCGGTCGCCGCGGGCGGATGCGTCTTCAGCATGGTTAGGCCACTCAGCGTCTTCGCTGCTGGTGGCGCTGCGCCCGGACTCGGTTCCTCTTCATCCGAGCTGCAAGCATTGAAAAATATAGTCACGCGAACGTTTAGAAGAGAGAAGTGCCGTTTTCATGGCGGGAAATATTGGTGCCATGAACAAATGGTCGAGCGCATGTAGCTCTACGCACGTACGATTTGGCGATCAAGTTTATTGCGATAACGGGTGGCACCGATAACCGACAACGTCAGGGCTGAAGGGAGGGAAAAAGCGGGCTATTCGGCCTGAGGAAGATGAATGCTTAAGATGGAAGAGGTCAGCTTGGCCTTAAGGTGTGGTTTACGAGGGTGTAGTAGCTGCTGACTTGGATGAATGAGTACACTCCGTGTGCGAGAAGTAGGATTGATTCCTGCATTTATTGTTGTACGGCCGGTCTAAGATTGAGTGTTTTTTTTTTTTCTGTGCCACTGCAGTTTCTTCAGAGGTGGTACCGTTCCCAGAACAAGCAAGAGTGAAGGTACCTTCACGAATGGAATAATTTCATTCAACTGAGGCAGTTAGCGTCATGTTAGAACAGCGAAATCCCATCGCTGCATCGGCAGGTCGTAACCGCCGCCCACTTTACTTTTTCTACGTCGAAAACCCCAAGTACAAATTTAGGCATGATTTGCATTAATAGTTTGTAATGGTGAAGCACGACGGTCACAGTTAACTTCCCCGAACTCATTTTTACATCGTTTAATACATTTTACGTTCGTTGCAAAATGACCGTGGATGATGTTATACGGCACTGCGACAGTGACTATTCTGTCGCTTGGTTTCTTAGTTCAAAAATACGACTGTTAAAGTATACAACATTACGTATTGTGCCTAGTATTTGTGCTCCATATCACTGTTGTGCGAAAATATTGTGAAGCTAGTTGGTCTATCCGAAACAACCACTTCGGCTAATACTTTATCTGAACAAAGCATCTTTGATTTCGCATGGTGCTTTCAAAGGGCAACTATCAAGCTATGCTGTAGATCGCACCGACTAACTGTATTCTGTGAGACTATATGTATGTGGAATTCCCCCAGACGCAAAGTTATGTACGTGACCCTAAAGACTATGGCTGCTTAAATTCAATCTCAGCCAGCCCTGCGTTGATAATAGCATGGAATACTTGCTGGCGCTCACTTGTAGGCGACGTATAACGGGTTGCGAGTGGCGGCTGGTGCGTCGTCGAAAGTCGCTGACGCGCAGCTTCCCACCCGGGCGGTGGACGCATTCCCAATAGAGCTGGGTGACTCCCGCTCGTAGAAGTGCGGCCACCACCCAAGTAGGCCACCTCGGCGCCACCACCTTTCAGCCCGAGCGGAGACTCGTGGCAGCTGCCGTCCTCGTCCACCGGCACGCTCATCTGCAGCACCTGCACGCACGGAAACAGTCGGCGTGTGAATCCTGGGTTTCCACCCACCAGCTCATCTAACAGAGAGGCCTTACACGAGTATATACCACGGTGGCTGCGTATGGGTCACATCGATGATATGCCAGAAGAAGGGGCCCTGAAACTGACTCCAGTTTTCATCATCATCATCATCGATCAGCCTATATTTATGCCCACTGCAGGACGAAGGCCTCTCCCTGCGATCTCCCATTACCCCTGTCTTGCGCTAGCTGATTCCAATTTGCGCCTGCAAATCTCCTCACTTCATCACCCCACCTAGTTTTCTGCCGTCCTCGACTGCGCTTCCCTTCTCTTGGCACCCATTCTGTAACTCTAATGGTTTTAGCTTGCCCTTAAATGTCTTACCGTTTGAAGATTGCCTCTGGTTACCTGAGCCGTGAATGGTCGTACCATAGGGTGCCCTACCGTATCGGAGTTAGTAGCGACATGTAGTGACGCTTTGTCAAAATACAAAGGGTTTGAAACATTTTCATGTTGCCAGTGTGTTCTCGTCGAAGGAAAATCATAAAAAGACAGCACGTTAACGATTAAGTCGCTGCCAATGCAGTAGCTAATTAAGTAGAATCTGATATGTCACTATTGTGTTAGCTTTCTGACCTCTCTGGTTAAACTGTGCCTCATAAGACGTCGCTACTAGCGTTGTTGCTTTCGTGCACCTCTCCGGTAACCTGGCATTCGGCAAACAATATTACATTTACAAAAAAGCTGAAACTCCATATTTTCTGTGTTTAAGGTGTTCTAAGCGTGCCATCACTTGCTCTTTTTTGGCACAAGGTGCTTTTTTTTTTTTAGTTTCTGAAAGCGAAACGCGCCATCGGCCGGCTTCCATGTACAGGACAATATGCTTCAGGAGAACTGCTTCTTGGCCTAGAGGGTGTTTGCTGAAAGACAGAATTGCCCTAAATAAGACACGCGCAAAAAGGCGTCGTCGTCGATGTGTCTACCTTCTTGTGCGTGTCTTATTTGCGGCAATTATGTCTTTTCGGAGAATATGATAACGCACGTTCGGAACCTTAACAATGCGAAAATGACAAAGGAAGCCGCAGCGTAGAAACAAGTAACTGGCAGTGAATCACTGCCATTCCAGACGCTGCACCGGGCGTTCCCATGTACACACAGCGCTTGTTAATTTTGCGCTGAGCAGAAGAGACCAGAGGAACGGAGTCTTTGCAAAGGGTGAGAAGGCTAATGAACCTCGCCCTTCTATCGTTTTAGGAGAGCAGAAGCTTTAGCGAAGACTACCTCCGGTACCCCTTGAAGCCACTGGGAGTGGGTCGTGGAGGAGGATTGCAGATCGTGTGCACGAGAGTGACTGCCTCTTCCCCTCAAATAGAGTGGTAGTCGGACCTAGTATAGTGACTATAGCTTTCAGATTCCCTAAGCAACACGTAATCACAGCGGACACAAAGAACATTTGTCAAGCTCGCACAACAAACACATTAGATGATCCATCCTCATGCACAGTTTGACTCCAGTGCTTAATGCATGTTTTCGCTCGCAAATTCAAGCATATAGTGCGAACGCCTCCCGTGCCTTACAGGGTGCCGGCGTCTTTGGCAAGCGCTCAGTCTAAAAAGACGGCGGGAAGTAACGTTCCTCATGGCATCTTAATGTGTAAGGTAGAATATTCCGCCACCCATTTAGCACGGACCAAGAAAGTGATTTTCATGCAATTTGTCACTCTCAGTGCTTTAGAGTAACGGCACATTCGCCTGGTTCCTACCGCGCTCCGACTCGGCTTGCAGCGATGCGGAGCCTCCTTAAGATTGGAACCAGAGAAAAAGCCTGCCTGAGACGTGACCGAGCTCCGCCGGATCTTAGTAGCGCGCTTCCAGATCGAACGTTAGAGCGCCTCCGAACGCTTCGAGCTGGAGCACTGCGCTCGGAATGAAGCAGGTGAATGCTTTCCAAGCATTCGATTTCGAGCAACCGAATGTAAACCTCTAGAGACACGTTTCCAGATTTCCTCTTTTGAAACTCTTATTAGATGGGCTTAGCTGAGTAATTGCTGCTACGCATCGCGCATTTTCTGACACCTATAGAGTCGTGGAGTTATAGGATTCATCCGGGAGAAAAAATCACTTTGCTTTTTTTTTCTTATCCTTCATTTTGACTAAGCTTTTTCTGCAAAATTTCGTATTTTGTCTCAAAAATTCTGCGTGAGAAAGGAAGGGGAGATGGCACGCTGCCTGATTCGAATGTGGAAAAAATACGTGCCTCGTATACCCAGTTATTTATGGACTGCAGCTATACGCGAGACGAAAGCCGAGCCAAATCGCTAAATAAGAGCACGGAAAACGGTTCGGGTACTTGCCTGTGTTTCATATTCCTTCAAACTTGAATCGGCGTACACTGGTTCGTATCTGGGAGCCACGCACATCCGCTTGATCCTTTCCTTGTTGGCGACGTACCTGAAGTCGAGAGACTCGTTATTCAGGCACTGCAGTAGTGCTTACCGTTTGCATAGTGTCATTTAATTTTTTTTTTACATCGCATGGCAATAAATTATGTAAGTTACCTCAATGAAAAGAAATTTTTTGTTATAAGACGAGAGAAACAGAGAAAGAGTTTAATGTTAACTGGAAAGGTTACCCTAGCTGCGAGACGAAAGTTTGTCCATACGTTTTCGTATTACAGGCTACGTTTTCTGAGTGGACATCGGCTGCGCTAGACGCTGTGCGGAAAGCTAGTTGGGACAGCACGTTACTTCATTCTTTTTTTTTTTTCACTTTTTTTTGTTAAGTCCTTAAACACTACAGAAAAAAAAAACAGGTAATCATAACATCCGATCCCAGCCGGCAAGCACAATAAGAGATGAAAGTTAGCCAGCTGTAAACGCCACCAGCAACGTAGCATCTAAACACACGAGCGAATCTCCGCTTGAACATTTCATGTCACCGAAGACACGAAATGCTGAATTACCACAGCTTCAGTATGCAGCCAGGAATTGAAGGGTGCACCACGAACGCATTTGAGTGAATCATGCAGTGCGGCTGTCTAGGCCACGGGAAAGTTTTGTATTATTATTATTATTATTATTATTATTATTATTATTATTATTATTATTATTATTATTATTATTATTATTATTATTATTATTATTATTATTATTATTATTATTATTACGGTAACTAATCGATTGATTGATTGATTTGTACTTGTCATGGGTTCGTTGCCTAAGAACCCTCTCGGAAGACTTCTCAAAGTCGTATGAGGCATGGCGATCAGGGCGGGCTCTCCGTTTGATAGTGCAGTTTACTATAAAATGATGCTTGACAATACCACGCACTAAACGAAAGAGGCGGTATAGGGGGCTTTCCTCGAGAAGGAACCTTGAATCGCTGGTTTTCATGATTGAATCACTGCCGTGGCCTGTCTACGCTTTTGTGCGTTGCAGGATACGCCGAGCGCTACTGTGCGTCGTTTTGTGCATCCGACCAACCGTGAGGTGGCCCACCTCGACCACATGCAGCAGTGGTAGACGATGCCGACAAAGCCCAGCACGGCGATGATGCAGGCCAGCACGATGAGTGCGGCGCCCAGGTCACTCGAGTCTCCGCCGGCGATCTTGACGGGCCGCACCAGGTTGGGCGGCGCCGTGGGCGGCGCGTACGGCGTCCGCAGCTGCTGCGCCGTTATGCCCAGGCTGCGCGACAGGTGGTCCAGAAACGAAGACTGCGCGCTGCCGCTGCTCACCAACCTGCGTGAGTGGAGACAGCAGGATGCTAAACCCACCCTCGGCGGCGGCTCTCTTTGCTAGCACTGATACTATTGCGTGATTGTAACCTAAGGCTTCCGATTCCATGTGGCATTACGAGGAAGTTTTAGCTCGGGCCCCGCCTAATCAGATTCATGCGAGACGCCTAAATGCGATAAAGCGAATCCTTGGGCAGTTTGGTAAGGCATCGTAGCAAGCAGGCGTACAAGGACCATCCTTTTGTCTTTCAGCCCTTGTGTGTCCTTGTGTGCTGGCTGGCTGAAGTAAATGTGTTTAACAAGCGGCCACTGACACGATATGAGTTAAATTTGCATCGTTTAAAAGAAAAAGTTTCTTGACTGAGCTGAGCGTTACAACCACAAGACCGTGTTGATCTCTTGCTGATCTCTCTTACTCTTGCTGAATTCGTCGCTTCGGGCCGTTAGAAGGCGATGACTAGCCGGCTAGTCTAAAGTCCCTATATAAGAAAAGTACCGCCATCCTTTGATAAACGCCGCTTCTCTCTCTCCCGTATCTCCGATTGGACGATGATAGCGCGCGCTTTTCACTCTTTTATATTTTCTTTTTTTCCGCCTCAGAGCCATGTTGAAAGTCCTCTGCGCAGCCGCAGTCGCCGGCGGCGGCGGCGGCGCGCGCCCGGCCTGAAAGCTTCAACGTGGACTTTCTAGGTGCGCCACCGTCGACTTGGCTTTCGCAAGCAAAAAGTAAAGAAAAAAGCAAGCGCTTTAGGAGAGGAGGCGGCGGAGGAAAGAGTAGATGGCGGTACTTTTCCTATATAGGAACTTTAGGCTAGTGGAGGAAAGAGTAGATGGCGGTACTTTTCCTATATAGGAACTTCAGGCTAGTCGACGCTCGCGCGGTACTGTTAAAGAATCGGTCGACTGTACATCCAAAGGTTGGTACACGAGGGTTTTTGCATTCTGCTCCCATCGAAATGCGGTCGCCACGGCCGGGAATTAAGCTAACGACCTCGTGCTAAGAAACAACGCTTTATTCACTATATCACTGCGATGTTCAAAAGATAAAACCAAATTCTAACGAGCATAATTTTATTTATCCCATCTAACTTTTCACATAACTGAAGACATTTGACAAACAACGCCGGAATTAAAGCGAGTTGTTTACAGTTGTACAACTCTGCAACGAGAGCAGGTGTTCTTGCAAGAAAAGAGTTCCATGCTGAACCTAGCAACATTTTTTTTTCGAATATGTTCGAACTGTGTTGGCTTGTCTGGCACCATCATAACCTACGCTCGGTCTGCAGAAAGTTATACTTACATTTGAACTCGGGGATCGTTTGTTGTCAAAATTCTTAAGCTCTCCGGTTCCACCAGGTACATCCAGATATCGCTCCTGCATTAACAGCCGTGCGTTAGGTCAATGTACAAGACACCTCGCGCGCATGCACGAATACGCTCACTTACCCAGAGAAATCTGTTACTATCGTGTTGTTTCGAAGGACCTTAAGAGCGACCACCTTCTCGACGCTTGCAATGAGGCGAGTCTGCTGCTGGATTATGCTGGATGGCAAAAAAAAAATAGAATCATAAGCGATTTTGTACCAGAGCAAAGATAAGCCAGTTTTTGACTGGTTGCAAGGAGTAGTCTCACCTCATTATGTGGTCCTTGAGTTGTAGCACCTTGTCGGGTAAGACATCGCCAATCGCTAAGACAAGACGGTTCTCGTAGCGGATGAGGTTCACCTAATATCACGGAGCACGAATCAGTCAAGCAAATATTTCTCATCGTTTCAGTAATTACTGAAATTACTGAGATCGTCTATAACAGGTCCATTTATTGCAATTATGCATGCTTCTCATCTAAAATAATTTACGTTTAATCGTTACAGAGTGAGTTCTCAAATAATGGTTGTGATAATGAAGTTAAATACCGATGTTCCTTTTTCTAATTTCAGTTTACAGGAAGGAATAAAGTGTTACAGATGCAAAGAGTGACAATTGGTACAAGGCTGTCTCTAAATTCAGGGCCCTCAGAAAAGCAAGTGTCAGTGCACAGCAAAGTAGACTCATAAGTGCACTTTTTCTTTTTTCTCATTCTATTTGATGCTACTTCTGTAATAGCAATGAATGTGCTATAATAACCGATCAGTTTGGTCCAAGTGAAGTGTACATAAAATCACAACTCCGAGGCTCTCACATAGACGTAGGTGGATTCTGTGAGTGCTCTGGCAGTCAGATCGGGGCTATCCCTGGCAGTGACCTTGAGCTTGAGGGGTAGCTCCACGTTTTGCAGATCATCGAATGTCTTCACGTTGCTCAGGTAGCCTGTTTGAGGGTCGATGCTGAATTTTCCATCGGGGTCACTGTCTGGAGACAGGTCGTACACGATCTTGCCATTTGAACCAGAGTCAAGGTCTTCAGCCTGTGATACGAACAAAGATAAAGAAACCATAAAGAAGCACTTCGCCCAGCCGCATGTCCTTAAGCCGCCGCATACGGCTGTGTAACGTAAACAAACAATTTCCCGTGAACCTTCATTCGGGAGAATGTGGCCATGAGCGTGCATTCACCCGCGGTACTAATGTGACAGAGGTATCTGCGGTGTCTGGTCTCAAGAACCAATAAGTCAAGTTGCATCTTGTTGGGTGGTTGACGCCATAGCAGGTAGCATCGCCCACGCGACCAAGCGGAGGAAATATACACCTGGGAATGGCAGCATGCACTGTGGCTGCAGCGCAGATCGGAGTCACTCCCACAACTATTTCTTGATCATCACAGGTAACGGCCAACCTTATTCCCTACTTCAACTGCGTTGCAGCCAATCTTCCGCCCCTTTAACGTTACTAAAGCGTGGTGATGGCACTGACCATGACTTGTATGAAGCGCGTGCCGGCGGGGGCATCCGACGAGAGCGCCGCCAGGTATCGGTTCTGCGTCAGCTGGCTATACATGGGCGGCACCACGAAGCGCGGCCGGTTGTCGTTCTGGTCGATGAGGTGCACCGCCACTTGGGTCGTCAGCCGCGATGAACCTACAGTACGCGCCACGCAGTCAGGCAACGAACAGGAACAAGCAATACAGGGTAACTGCAGCGCTTCTCAATTGTGCGCACAACAGTACATCTTGGTTTAGCGTACAAGACACGAATACGATATTGGCTTTAGTTCTTCAGCTAAGTCGCATATCTATTCTGTAGAATGCATTGAAAACCCACGCGTGGGCTTAGCTTTCGCCATTGGCATATATACACACCACTTGGGACAATGCAGATGATGTTACATTCCGAGTGATTAATGTTTACCGGCTGTGTAGAGATAAACTGAATATAAACACGTTGTTCTTTTTTATCTTACAACTAAGCAAAACATAGGAAAGTTTCCACTCACCAAACACTCCCCCGATGGTGTTTAGATGGACAGTCAAGAGGTATTTATTTTGCTCTTCGTAGTCAAGATTTTGGTTTTGAACACGCACTTCGCAGTCGCGCTGTTCGTTGTCAAGTATGTAGAAATGTCCTGGAAATACAAAGTAAAATGTTAGCATGGTCACTGACATGCATGTGTAGATATAAAGAGAGACTACATACTCGTAGCTTCGTGCCGGTTAGAAATAGCAAGGGCACTGCCTCATCAAGGAATGCAACAATAAATGTAGTGCACACTGCACCACGTTAAGCTTTCATATATTGTATCACGTTTCACAAACACGTTTAATACAATTCCAAAATACAGGAATGTAATCCAGGGTACAGTGGAAACATATCTTACGCTTTCCCTAATGATGCAACTTTCTTGCAGCTTAGTAGATGTTATTTAGAATGTAGAAATTATTAGGCAATAAGAGGACGAAGAGATCTGTATTCATTGAGGCCTCACCTTTCTCGTTTCCTGTGACGATCTGGCATTGAACAGGAAAATTTCCTCGCGGCTTGTTGATTATAGGCAAAGATTTGACCAGAGTGTTCGCCAAGGCATTCTCTGGTACTTCAACTCTGAGAGAAGAAAACCACATCGGCTGATTAGTTCATTTTCGGTTGCTCTATCACGCACCGGTGCAACATGCGCTGCCTCTCATTAAGCAATGCTTTCGCCTAGTCACTACTGGACGCCCACGGGCCTTACAGCTTTGGTTTACATACATGAGTTGTAATAACTTGAAATAGGCATCTGTCTCTACTAGAGCACTGCACGGGCTCGGGCTTACCCGAAAGCCCGAGCCCGGCCCGGCCCGTGGGCCGGGCCGGGCCGGGTAGAGCAGTTTTTTCACGGGCTCGGGCCGGGCTCGGGCACGGCGTGTGCTTTTTGACCCGGGCCCGGGCCGGGCTCGGGTTTTTTGACGCGGGCCCGGGCCGGGCTCGGGCTTTCTGCGAGTTATTCTCGGGCTTCTCAACTCTGAAAAACATGTATTTTTCAGTCTCGGGCCGGGTTCGGGCCGGTTTCGAGCCGGGCTCGGGCCGGGCTCGGGCTTAAAGTAAAGGGGTGGCGGGCCGGGCCGGGCGGGTAACGTAGATTATTTCCGGGCCCGGGCCGGGCCCGGGTCTCGCCATAAAAGTTTTGATCGGGCTCGGGCGGGCCACCCAATGTAAAAACGGGCCCGGGCCGGGCCCGGGCCGCAAAAATCGGCCCGTGCAGTGCTCTAGTCTCTACACAAAACATTTGTCCAGGCAACCATCAGATTGTGAGGTGAGCGTCGTGAAACTCCCTGTCATGAGACAGTACAAGCGAACGTCCTCAGCGTGCCGCACAGATTTCTCAAAAGTGTGATTTGTTCCCTTCGTTAATTTTTTAGTGCGAACAGTCTGGCTGACTAGGTGGAACATGGATGATTTATTAATGGCTTTTAATGGCGCAATGGCCAGTTCTGGCCAAAGCGCGCCAAACAGGCGGAAACATCAAAAAGTGAAGCTCACAGCTTCTGTGCAGTATATTAAGCGCAATAATAAGAGGTCATAGACGATATCACATAGATACCACATACAATAGTTGATCATGAAGGAAAGGCCACATTTTAATTTTTTGTAAGGACACACGTAAAAACGTTGTTGTTTGCCACATGTTCAGATAATGCATATTAACCGTTTTAGGTGAATAATTATTAGTAAGGGACGGGAATAACACTTGTCTTCCAACAAACGGTCTTGGGTGTGGACGTATTGACCTTGGTGGCAGCACGCTACATTTATCCCGATACTACCGCGCAGCCGCTGCCGAAAGCCATACTCGTCGATAGCCTGTCCTCAGAGTTTCTAGACGCGCGAATGGCGACGCGACAAGCTGAGTAGTTCTCAGATGTTTTCCAAAATTCGTGGGAGTTGCGCCGCCGACATTTCTCAGCGCAAGATAGAAGGAACAATGCATTATTTTCATTCATCTGTCAACTTTTCCCCTTCCCTCCCCCTCTTCCTATCTTCCATTTCTATGTTTCTGTCTCCTCCTTTCTGAAGAGTAGGCAGGCGTTGTGCCCTTTCCGGTGGCAGTTGCCAGCCTGCTTCTCGCTTTCCCTTTCCTGTCTAGTGTGTATATGTTTTCGAAACAAATAATAATAATAATAATTATAATAATAATAATAAATAACATTTGTCGTAAATCAAGCTGTGCAAATCCTGCAAACACTACACCGCTGTCGTATAGGCTCGAAAGGCTGTGCACTCACGTGTAGAACCCGTCGGCGAAACCAAGGCCAGAATCGGGTGGCACTGTGGCAATGTGCTCCACGTAGACTGTGACGACCGCGGTAGCTGCTAGCGAGGGATCTCCGAGGTCGTTAGCTTGAACTTCGATCTGAAACAGAACGGGGTTTTAGAAGAAAACAGAGCCCGTGAAACGGAACTGTCGCCGTCTGGAGAATGTAGGAGCTTTCGGTGCAGCGGGCTTACCCTGTACTCAGAGTCGGGCTCCTTCCTGAGGTCGTCCTTGACTGTTATTACGCCGCTGGTGCTGTCTATGAGGAAGTAGAATGGCGCCCGACCTTGGCCGCTGATTTCATAACGCACTACGTTTCCAGGTGCCTGTTCGAGAAGGGGGCCGTGTGATTATGCTGGAGTTCTAAAGATTTGGTCATAAACTCAAAGCTGGGCTCCTGTTTTAGGCGCAAGGAATTTCTATAAGGTTTCCAAGAAAAGTAAAGGGTGTGTGCTCGAGGTTTCAGTTTTTCAAGTACCGCATATCTCATCTTTATGAAGATTTTGCAGATATTTTCCACAATACAATCTAAAGAGTGGCGCTACCCGTACAGCTAACCGTTAGCTAATCGAATTTTGGCGTTACGTCCGCAGGCCTGGTATCATTATAAATGTGCAAGAAACGAGATGCTGTTGGTGCGCAGGTTTGCTAAAAAAAGAGAAACTGCACGAGTTCATTTATACTGTTGACGCAAACATACGCGCCCAGTAGCCGGGTACGTTAGACGTGCCACTCATCATTCTCAGCCTGCTCATGAATATTAGCTATAATATCACCATAACTAGCCACAGTAGCCGCTCCTATACTTTAGTTTTGTTGGAGGTACCAAGTACAGTACAATAAACACGCAAGAACTCTCAAATTATGCCGCATAACTCTAAGCATCATTTGAAGTCTCAGTCATATACTAGGCTCAGTTGAATCGATCTGTAAGTGCAATTGGCGCGGATGCAGCGACACACTGGATACTGCAACACAGCTCTCCCTAAATGCAGCGGGAGACTTGCTGTTGTCGTGAAACAGGCTTCCTTTGTAAAAAAATGAAAAAAAAAAACTATGACCACCCACTGCATAAGTTTCAAATCAACAATAAAAATGCTTGCGTTTATATTAATCTGCAATGTAAGCCGACGTCACCTGATTACACGGTTATGGCGGCCGGTCTGAATTCTGCACGAACTACGCATACTCGAATATCAAGCCCGCAATAATTTTAGTAACATTTGCATACGCTCTCACCCACTGTATGCTTCGAATCCTTCTACGCAGCACTCTGTCTTCTCGACGGAGGAAAAAAGATGTATGCAAATTATGACGAAGTTGAGGTCGTTACCAAGGACTTTCTTTTTTCTTTTTAAGAAGTTTTCGAGCACTTTACTGATAGAAGGGACCATCGTGAGCAAATTGTGGCTTATATTTTAATT
Source organism: Dermacentor silvarum (assembly GCF_013339745.2). Lineage (NCBI taxonomy): Eukaryota > Metazoa > Arthropoda > Arachnida > Ixodida > Ixodidae > Dermacentor > Dermacentor silvarum. Next base: position 258,753,632 of record NC_051154.1, read on the forward strand.
TACGAAAGAAGACAGTTTTTCAGAAGCTTCTGTATATCAAGAACCAAATGCATGATAGCACAATGCTTGCACGCAGGGCTGTTGCAATGTGCGTGAGAAGCTTGCAGCACTGCCAGACTATATGGCCAGCAGATTATTCGACCCCTTCCATTATGGCCTGCAAGATAGCCGTGCGGTGCGCAATGCAGGCGAAGTAAAATTATGTGCTCCTAACGAAGCCATTAAAGATGCGACAATGTGTGCGAGGTCAGCTAATCTTTCGCCCGACGGGGGTAAACCGGCCATAAGATGGGCCTAGAAAAACTGCGACGGTGGCACTACATCTATAGACATGTACGAGCAATAAAACATATAGTGATGCAAGAAGTGTGAATTTATGTTGCTTTTAATCTTGTTTACACGATCTGTCGGGCGTCGGCTACATTTATAGTGGGTATGGGGTTCCCTAGGCTTCTTCATGCAACGAAGCTATAAAAATGCGCGATCGAGAATGCCGCTAAGTGCGTACAGGAAAAACATTTCACGCTTTCACCGCCATTCGATCGGCTCTTCATATTTAATGCCAAAATGCTTTACACGAGTTCTAGGCAGACCTGAATAGATCACCAAACATTCTAGTCGCCACCATGTACTCAAGTAATGAATAGTAAAGCAAAGTTTATTTACAACACCTTTTCAACTCTCTGCCGAAGGCTACAAGCCGGCAAGACAAGTAGCTGTTGATGCAGCTGATTCGGGCAATAACAATATAGAAAAGCTTCGGCGCGCCATTTGTGGCACCGGTCGCGCACACTTTGGTGGTACGCTAAATGAAACCAATTTTGTCAACATTCTAAGTAGAGGCTTAGAAGCGTTCCTGCATGGCACTGGCTTGTTGAAAACTTCGGTGAAGCACACCTTCGTCCAGACAAACGGCACTCAAATGGAGCACTTCCGTCCGCACAGTTTGCAGTGGGCAAGCAGATCCATAAGGCACGCAGACACACCCATCAAAAGCAGGCAGACGGCCATATAGGCAAACTCACCGATCCGTCCCCGTCCGTCGCCACCACCGTCGTCACGATGGTTCCCAGCGGCACAGTGTCCTGAAGCCTAATCGGCAATGGTACGCTCGTGAAGCGCGGGGCAACGTCGTTCCGGTCCTGTGTACGTGTAACAACGAGATACGGGCATCTTAGAGAGCTTGTAAACACAAATTTTTCTACATCAGATGTTCCTGACCTGCAATAAGTTCTCGTGTGTGAACAAGTCTGGCTTATCGGCGCGTGTACGAGCTTAATTTATTGCAGAGACTAACATAAACTGGAAGTTATACACTACACTTGCAGATTCGCTTTTGGAGAGAGAGGGAGAAAAGAAAGGAGAGAGGCGGGGGAAGCTGAGAGTCAAGAAGAAAATACTGAGAGAGCACAGGTACGGCGATCGCAGCAAGTCTCGATCACCGCACTCGAACACAGCACAGGATCACCTGCAGCACAATGAACAACACAACGGCCATTGGAGACGCCCAACAAGACTATTATAGAATTCTATGCCTTGCATTTCTCACCGCCGTGAAGTGCGAAAGTGTCGAACGTTTAATTATCAGCGGCTACTGAAATTGGCGTTCAGACAATAAAAGAAACGTTTTTCAGGTTCCCGTGGTGATCTTATTGAAAGTGTCGACGACAGGGCAAATGGCAAGCCGTGTCACATGCATGCCACTTTTGGGGGGACTTCATCAGCATTCTAATTCTATCGGCAAGCGATTTTACGATAAGCGTTTGAAAACAGCATGAGTTGCCGCACAGACGCGTACATAGTTGCACGAGCAGGCACAGCGGGGAAAAATAAAGAAAGAAAGTGTTTCTGCTGAGAGTCCAGCGGTTTCAATGCCGAGACGCCGCGGAGTAAAATTAAAATTGTTTAAGTGTTGCTTGGGCGGACGGCCTGCCCGATTTGTGTGAGTTGAACGTTGTCTGACGGCCGGCTTTCTCACCTCAACGGCGACGCGCACGGTGCACGTGGCCATGGCATCATTGGCGTCGTTCTCCAGCGTACCGATGATCAGCGTGTGGCTCGTCTTTTTCTCGTAGTCGAGGCCGGCGATCGTCCTCACGACGCCGGTCACCGGATCTACGGCAAATAACGACTGGTCGCCTTCCCGGATGGTGTACGTGATGCTGGGTGTGCCGTCCGGATCGGTGGCCTGCGCGCAAACATCCATCGTCGTACGTCCATCTACACGAAATCTATGTACGTAGCGGTCTTTCTTCGCGAGGGTTGCTACATCTGGTGCTTCAATGGCTTCGAATCCGAATACGAATGGATCAGGCCTGTTACCGCGTGTTAATGTTACTGATCCAGCTCCTTTGGGAAACACACAAGAGCGCTGCGAAAATCCTGATGAAAGCGGCAAGCAGCACAGCGCCCGTCACAGTTATGGAAATTAGATAAAGTGACGGTTGTTTACTAATTGCGCAACATTCTCGTACATTTATATTTCATTTCTACACAATTACATTTAGTACATACAATTATTAGCATTAAGCATTTGAAACAACATAGCCATCACAGAAATAATATTCTGTTAAACCTAGATGGTCGAAATCAACCCGGAGCCCACCACTAAAACATGTCTTATAGCCCTAGTGTTCCTTAGGGACGTTAAACTCCATAAATCAATCAAATCAATGAACCGATAGACATTTTGCGAGGTATTGCCAAGTGTCATAGTATATTACATTGATTATTTGATTGACTGACTGACTGACTGATTGATTGATTGGCATTTACCGAGTAACAGAATAGATCCTATACTATGGGTCGTCGGCGCATGATGAAGCATCGCAACCGGAACTACTCTCATGCAAGAAAACTAAGAAATGACAAGAAAACTAAGTGAGGCATACAGGCCCTACTGGCACCATCTTTAAACAGATCTGCTGCTTCTGCTTCTGCCGCTGTTTGTCTCTTTCTGTTTGCCGCGCTGATTTACAATCAAACGGCTGCTTCTGTTATGAACTGTCGATGGTCTAGCGTATACGCACCTTGACCTGGACGACGTTGATATTGCCCTGGTTCTCGGGCACCGCGGTCTCGTAGAAGGCGCGCTCAAAGTACGGCTTCTCGTCCTGCACGTCCTGGACGCGCACCGTGACGCTGACGGTCGTGATGCGCGCGTCAGGCGCCTTGTCCTTGGCCGTCACGACGAACACATGTTCCCGCTGGCGCTCGTAGTCCAGCGCGCGGCGGGTCGTCACCTCGCCCGTCTGCTCATCGATGCCGAAGTCGCTGCGACGTCGCAAACCTTAGAGTACGTTCCTCTCACAGAAGTTTTCACATTCACGGACTCTTCTTCAAAAAGTAGCGTTTTACTTAATTGTGGAGACGCTCGCCATCAGCGAGGCTTAAAAGGACACTAAATAGGAATATCAAGTTGAACTTCACTAGTAAATTACGCTTCTGGGGCCGAATTCACAAAGCTTTTCGTTCGTAAGCGCTCTTTGCCACTGCCCAGGCACCTTTGCTAATGATATGTCCAGCATCAGGATTGGCTGAAACGTTCGTTCAAGAACAATTCTTAGCGTACGAGCTTCTTGCGAATACGGGCCCTGATATTCATAAAAGGTCACTCTTCCCCGAGAAAAGGCTCGTTGAGCCAGACAAGAAGCAAAAGCGAAGTAAGCGTGAGAATAACACCTTGAAGTTCCCGCCCTAGCTCCCTGTGACGTCATTAATCTTGACAGCATCTATTCGCACCAAGTTAATTAGTGTTAACCAATAACGAAAGAATACATTGCGTTCTAGCGGAACCAAACACACAACCTAGAAAGCCTTCAGAACTTCCTGAGAGCAAAAACGGCTCAAACGCGCCAATATATATGCTTTGAAACCGGTGACGTATATCGGCGCATTGGTTTGAGCGCGAAATTCAAGAAAACAAACTTTCAACTTCTTCTCCGCTAGTAAACACCCATTTCCTGTCAAATAAATGCAAATGAGCTCTTGAAAAAATAAAGCATTGGTCTAGACTGATCATGGGTTGCTGTTTGGGAAAAATATATTCAGATATAAATCAACCTTGGCCTTTTTTTAGTTTTTGGTGTAGTTTGGAAAGTTTATAAAGCGGTCATTATCACCGTGAAATAAGTAAGAAATATGTACAGAACAAAGCCACGCGAGCAATAGATGCAGCGCACGCTGCATGTTGGTGCGGGAAAGCGACGTTTTTTCCCCCGTCTGCATTTTATCTTACGGCACACCCTGTGACTATTATTCGTCAATATGAGTTCGTGGGATGTGCTACTCCGCTGTACAGTATGGTAATAATATAGTAAAGCTAACATAACTGGGACGTTTTATTTTTTACCGTCATCGGAATTAAGTGGCTGGTATGACACGTCTGACCTACATTTATGGATAAAAATAACAGTTTGTGGGTCTTCATGCAATATGTCGGCAAAATCGATTGAAGTGCGCGCTTCCTTTAACAGTGGACCGTACTGTACGTTATGACTTATTCCAAACCGAGTTGTCTTACGGATGACGGCTACAGTTCTTCGTGATCTGAATTTCTCCTCGTCTCTACTGAACTAGCGTAGGGACTAATCCGTGATTTTAGATTTTCAATAGAGGCTATCTTGGTTTGTTGCACTGGGCTTGAAATGGTACAAGTGCTTAGGATATATTAATAATATCACTGGAGATGTTGCCACTGCTCGATTCTTGACTGCTGCAGCGTCCTTTGTATAATATTTGCTGTGGGGCCTAGACTTACTTTGTGTGGCCAGAAATATACCCAGTACTTTAGTTAGCCATTCGTTAATTTTACTAGATGCGCAAAATGAAAGAAACACTCGGTCTTACCATAAGGACTTACCATAATTTCAAAGAAAGGTATGGCATTTGAACGTGTGTGTTTTGAGCATGTGTGAACGCAAAACAACAGGCAAGATATAGTCCAGTAAAATACATCTTAATTAGCTGGATTATAATTTTTCGGTAAGCTCTCGTAGACATAGACTCGTGTGCCTACTTTGAGCATAATTGTTAGCATAAACAATAAATGATGAAGCAGCTTTTAGCTTACCCATTTCCGGCAATCGTGTAATAAACTTCTCCGTTGGCGCCGACGTCTTCATCTCGGGCCTATTGTATAAATTGGGGTGGAGAGAGCTGCACGTCACTTGCATGGTTCGGAAAAAGAATATTAATTTGAGCTGCTGATTCGAAAGAAATATATTTCGCAAGCTGACAGGCAGGCAGACACAGTGATGCTTACCTGGACAGTCCCGACGACGGCACCAGCCTTTCCTTCCTCGACAGTGAAGTTGTAGCTATCTTGCACGAAGACGGGATTCTGGTCGTTTATGTCTGTTACGGCTATCTTCACTGTTGCAAAGTTGAACTGCAAATATCAATCAAAGCTCATAATATTCAAATGAGCCACGTACTTTAACTAATGACTTCTCTACTATATGCTCGCATATGCGGACTAAAGTATTGCTGACTACAGGCCCCTGCCATCGGCATATTGTAATTGTCTTCACTTAAGAGGATTCAACTACAAGACGGGCGCACAACAACGATAAAACATTAACTATCCCCTTTTTCTATTAGTGAAGTCCGCCTCCTGCTGAGACCTATATCCTGTGGTCTCAGCTAGAACACCTGGTCTGATAAGCAGTCTAAGTGTTCCGAATTATTCCTTTTTGATCGAGATATTAGAATGTCAATCGCACCGAATCTGAGGCATAACATAAAATTTGAGACTTTGTTGCAGCGCCTGCAGCTTGGTACAGCTTATACGAGGCACTTTTTGTGCAGGGAAAAAAAAGCGCGTTGCCAGTCCGCAGTTCCTTCGTGGCCACATAAAAGAAGATGTACACCACCTCCTTCTCGAGTGTCCAAAACACGAAACTGCATGGCGGACTGTGAGGGCAGATTTAATGTATTATGTCGCCGACTATTCACCCTGAAAGAAATACTTGTTGCTTAAATTTTTTTCCTAGAAAATACGAACGTCGTAGGTTTATAATAAGCCGTCTTGTGATAAAGTTAAAGTTAGTTATATGATACTTTGTAGTTATATGGCATGCTGTGTAACTACTATCAACACGCCTGCAAAACCGTTAACTGTGTGTTTTTACGGACAACTTCAAGTACTTCTGTTTACTTATAGAACTGTGCCTGTTAAATCTATGGTTGTACATGTTTGTACATGTTTGTGCGTGTTCCTGTACAATCTATATGTTCAGTGGCTTCCTGGGCTCACCTGCGGAGCTTTTATGTTTTCGTGCTCTTTGACTGTATTCAGTGTTTTTCGATGAGTTTCGTGATTTCATTTTGTTTGCCATGCAACAAGGAGTTGCCGGTGCCACCTTTAGGTGGCTCCCATTAAACAATCGCTGAACCGATTTGAAGGGAGTTTGTTGCATTTGGGAGAGAAAGGAAGATTCCAGAGATTTTCAATTATGGCCTCAAGTTTTTTTTTTAACGTGCCATAAATCATTAAATTTTGAATGAACTGATGCTCAACCTTCAAAACTCTATAACTCAACATCAAATTTATAGATATCGAAATTTTAAAACTGCACTTGTTAGAGCATCTGAGGAGGACGAATACGATGCATTAGTACATCGCTTCAGTCAAATTGCTATGCCGTTTGTGGTGGCTTTTGCAAAAGTCATATTCACAAAATTTAGGTAAATTATAGAGTGGTGCGTATCAATTTCGCCCTCTTGGGGTGTCTCAATGTATTCAGTTTCAGGTTTAGTTCACGATATGCAGCACTTTTGTAAAAACAAATAATGGTCTAAACAAGACAAATAGGCTCTAACTATTGAATGCAACAAATTTCACCAAATTTGGTGAAAGAGACGGCGAATAAAACGTCTTTTCCGTTACCGTTATACGGTATAGCTCCCGTAGTAAGTACCCTGTGGAAATAATCAGACTGCGACAGCAGTTATGACCTCGTAATTTTGTTTTGTTGTGTCCGTCCTTCTACGTTACCTCGTTGTCGTTGTGCCACCTGCTCAGCGCCTTCATCACCATACGGTGACTAAGAAAACATTGCCCACCACAACCATTGGAAATCAAACTCACGCCACTGCGACAATATCCAGCTTGGGAGCCGAAACCGCCAAGGGAAGGTGATCTTTACAGTACGTGCCACATGGGCCCACTCTGCGTACGCTCTACCAAGCCATGAACATGAACTTCAGTATGACCTCGAAATGAATATTTTACAGTAACACGAGTTCGCATAAACAATGTGTCATTATCCATTGGTCTGCGGCTGCTAAAGCGGCATCCACCTCACCCCCTCACCCCTTCCCGTGCTGTGCACGGAGTGGCTCCGCTCCCCTTGGCAGAAACCCTCCATCTCAGGCTTGGTGCTGAAGCATATGAAGAAAGAACATGTACTGCAGAATTCAAAGGGGGAAATGATCGACAGTTTTATAGCAGATGTGGATCGTCGTAGCTAAGCTACACCTGGCTGGGCGGAGCAGGCGCAGGGCGGGCACATGTGGCACGTATATACTGTAAAGAGCACTTTCAAGCCCCAAGACCACTGCGCTAAGGTGTGGATTAGAGCACTGCACGGGCCGATTTTTTCAGCCCGGGTCCGGCCCGGGCCCGTTTTTACGTTGGGCTGCCCGCCCGAGCCCGACCAAACTTTTTATGGCGATACCCGGGCCCGGTCCAGGCCAGGAAAAAAATCTACGTTACCCGCCCGGCCCGGCCCGCCACCCCTTTACCTTAGGCCCGAGCCCGGCCCAAGCCCGGCTCGAAACCGGCCCGAACCCGTCCCGAGACCGAAAAAGATCATGGAGCGGCATTAAAAAGTAAAATAAAGAAGAGAATGAAAGCAATTGATTCTTAAGGCATACATACATGTCATATGCAATTATGAACACCATTTAGCGGTCTGAACGCAAATACCAGCGCGCGAAGTAGTACGAATGACCCTGCCGAGCAGTATCGCCAGCAGTTTCCAACGGCGCGACCTTGATGTGGCCCAATCCACTTCTATTGCAGCGCCGCCACAGTATTTTTCCACGTCGGGCGCCTCACTGGGAAGCATGCGCCGCCCCAGCCGCTCGTCCCACTCAACCGTATCTAGTACACTATAGCCAAAGCGCAACCACGACCGGTCGTGTGCGCAGCGCATGGATGGAGTAAATGGAGAAAGCTTCGCGTTCCTCCATGGTGCAGCGTAATGCGCTGCTGCTAGGCGGCCGGTTGAGAACATGGGTGCGATCATGGATAGACGAAGTGCCACTTTCAGCCGCGTGACGAATTATCTTATCTTAATAGTCATCGTTTTACTAAATCGCTTTTGAAGAATCAGCAAGTCGCGAACGCGCTTGCACCGCGACGAAAGCCTTAATTACATTGATTTAGGTAAGGAATACAATGGCATCCTTTGGTTTGAGGCGACTTCGATCTTTCTGGACTTTTGCATTCTGTTGAAACAGCTCAAAATACGACGGAAGAACAAAAGGGAAGTACACACGAGTAGCACTGCTAGCTTGCAGCTGCGCCGGGGCAACAGGTTTTTCAGAGTCGAGACGCGCGAGGATAATTCGCTGCACATTACATGCACCACCAGAAAGTCCGAGCCCGGCCCGGGCCCGGGTGAAAAAGCACATGCCGTGCCCGAGCCCGGCCCGAGCCCGTGAAAAAACTGCCCTACGCGGCCCGGCCCACGGGCCGGGCCGCGCTCGGGCTTTCGGGTAAGCCCGAGCCCGCGCAGTGCTCTAGTGTGGATACCGCTCGTGCCAGTTTATGTGGTGTATGATAGCCTGCGCGAAGCTGACTAAGAGATTTGTGACGTCATCGTATGTGTTTCGGAGCCAACAGCCGTCAAAACGTTCACGCAGCGTGCGAGGAGCTGGCGCGCTATCCAGCCGTCGTTCGCAGCGTGGCTGTCAGCGCAGCTCCATTCTCAATGTTCCTTTCGCACAGGCTTCGTAGTCTTAGGTATCAGTCAAGGGTCGTCATGTCGTTGTCGTCGTGTCGCTGTAGTCGTGCCATCGTCTTATTGATGCCGTCGCCGTGTATTTGCTGTTGTAGCATGCAGTTGGATGAGTTTTCACAGGATTGCTATAGAGTTTTGCACAGAGTTTAGGACCTTCGGGGTTGGGGGCGGCAGGACAGTACCTAGTCTCTGTAGATAGAGTTCAGAGCAGGCCAAATCACTGAAGTCTCCTGATTTACTTTTTTTTTCGGCGTCACCGAAGTACGCAGTATCCGTAAATTAATCCTACCAAAAGGTGTTGACATGACGGTGCGTATACAATACCTACGCGCAGATATCTTGCACTATCTCGCTTCTCTTCTTTAAAAGCAGCAGCTTTATTTTCCGCACCCTTGTGATCCATTGAACGCCGAGGCATTATGCGTAGCCAAAGTCAAAGTCAACGTTTCTCCCAGCCTCGTCTTTCGAATACATTGCGGAATGCCTATAATACCAACTAAATAAATAAAATTAAACCCTTCCCTCCTATACCGACTACTACGCTGCGCGATATGTGTATCTAGCGAAGCTGCCTTACCAAATTGTTCCTGTCTTCTGCTTTGACCTGCAGGGTGTACGAGGCCACTTCCTCTCGGTTGAGGGTCTTGGCGACCGATATTGTCCCACTGCAAACGGAGACGCCACACGCACATAGCAACCGTCAGGTCGACCGACACGCACATAGAACAGCGGGCACCGTATGCGGGCACGCACTCGGTTGTTTCGCTTACCTCGACGAGTCGACGGTGAACACGCCTTTGTCGTTCCCTTCGACGATCGAATATGACACGTCGTCTCCCTCGGGGTCAGTTGCCTTCGCGAGGGAATAGAGCAAGGTAATTTCAAAATTTATTTCAAAAATAATTGCACATAAATGCATATTGTTACAAAGACAATTATTTTACAGACTATGGTCCCGTAGTATAAGAACTGCAGTCGGACCCTTGATTATGGTTACATCGGTGAACTTACCTAAATTTGGCAGCAACGCGATGCAATAAAAAGAACACCAGTAGATGGAAAATATGCGTACGGCTATACAAAATACGTAAATACAAAACAGGTACAAAACACTGAATAGGCATAAATAAATCGCAAACCGAGATCATGTGCTAAGGAGAAAATCCTTGAGGGCTTTTTTAAGGATAATATTTTAGTGATAATAGCAATGTAAGTGGGATACTATTGCAGAAAAATAAGATAGCGGCAAATGTCAGTGCTTCAATATACATGTATAATTAGTATGAACTCAAGGTAACAATAAGTACACTCTTAGATGCACAACAAGTGATATTACGCAACAAATCCTTACTAATAAGTTCGAAGGGTCGGTCACTCTAAATGTTTATAAGGAACAGCACGTTGTGTAGCATAGAAATCAATAATGATGCGAGGGCTCCGGCACATTTCTGACGAAGCTCCAATGATTATGAACAGGGTAATTTTAACTGTGCTTTAAGGACGCTGTTATTTCGCGCTGGTATTGTAAAGAGGCAAATCAGGAAGCCCGCAAGGCGGAAGAAAGATCACAAAAGGAAAAAGAATGTCCTCTACCCGACTGTATCACGAAGCTACAACGGGGACCCATACGGGCTTCTAAGAAAGAAAGCTTTGCAGTTGAATAAGAATTCGTCCTAGTTATGGGATCAACCCCGGGACCAACGACTTTCCGGGGTGGTCGCTCAACTATCTGAACTAACCGGGAGGCTAGCAGGTTGCAGAGCAAGGCAAGATCGTGAGGAAAGATCATGAAAAGTGAAAATCGAGTGACACGAGAACAAGGTGAGAGCAGGAGCATTGCAAAGTCTATCACATTGTTGCGCACCTTCCTCTCGGCCAGTCAGTGGTGACTCGGCATGCCTTGTATGCGCCATGGAAGTTGCTCATATTAACAGGTCGCCTCAACTTACAGCTCCGTCGGCGTGAAGCCTGACCGATTGCAGAAAAACAAAATCGACGCAGTTTCTAAAGTAGTTGCGAAGTGTTAGACTATGTACATCATAATGCCGGCAGGCTTTCACCTGTTCTCCTCATTTGCGGAGTATGGTAATGAGCCTCGCAGACGTTACACACGACAATTATTCAAAACCAATTACTGATATATTTAGCTTCAGGAAATCGAGGAAAACTCGCAATTAAATGTTGGCAGTACTTTTGATGCATGTTAATGAGCCGATAGATCTTTTGTATGTTTGGCTTGATTAGTTTTATTTGCAGGGTTTTGTCGGTGTTTTGTTTTCTCGAGTCAATATTTCTTTCTTGAGTCATGCACCCAGTACATAATTCTACTAAGCAATGGCATACGTTTTTTTTTTTTCCAGACTCGTCGATTTTTCTCTGACTTTTTTTTTTTCAATATGAATTTCACCTAACTTCGTAAGGCGCAGCATTGCAAGGTGCGTACCTTTAGTGTAAGCACCGCTGACCCGACGGAGGCCCCTTCGCTGACTTGTGCCTCGTACTTCTCTTTGGAAAAAACCGGGCCTCCAGTGTTTGGTCCGGGTATAACTATCACATCCAGAATTCCTTGGCTGAACCTAGATGGAAACGTGTCATGAGCATTCTACATTAGAAAAAGTCACACAGCTTCGTAATAACGCTGGTTATTTACCGATGGGAACATCTAAAAAGAAATAAACATTCAAATAATTCGATTATTTTAATTGTATTTTATTCTTTTGTTACAATCAGCCCTGCCGAACTCGTGGTAACTATAATGAGGTGGTAATGTGCGGGGCAGTCAAGAATGGCGAGCATCATCGAACTAAAATAGAGTCGTTGCGCTATGCTCTGCTCAAGAGTGAAGTGACACGATGATCGTATTCGAATTCTGCTGCGAAGGCTTGGCCTGTATTCACAATGCAGTTTGTACTCGTGAAGTCGGCTTCTTTTTGCCCGTAGTCACTACCTATATAGTGAAGCACCGCGCAGCATCTCTATCGGCTAGTATGCACGGCGGATGATGAAACGGGAATAAGCAATAATTTTTGTTATATTGCACCAGCCAGCGCGCATAGTGCGACGACTAGATGAAATGCAATAGGAGGTACCTGGACCCGGAGTCCGTTGCCTGCACGGTAATGCTGTACTGTTCCCCAGAGGAGACCCTGCCTATGACTTGCACCACGCCAGTGTTGGGGTCGATGCGGAACTTGTCGCGACCGTTGTTGGACACGTGATACACGGAGTAACTGATGCGAGCAAACTCTCCTTCGTCATCGTCTCGGGCCTGGACCTGCAAGTAAAGGCGTTTCGACATCATGACACGCAAAATGAAAGCAAACTGTCGGTCACGATTGTTCTTTCTGTTAAACGCAATCTATTATTACTGTTCTTTCCAACAGCAATACCCGGCCACGATGACAGGCACACAATAAGAGCGGTATGGATATGCTTGCCTGTGTGACGTTTCGCACTCCGTCTCCGGCCTGGATGGTCACAGGGCTCAGGTTGGGAAGCTTCGGGCTGTTGTCATTGACGTCGTTCAGTCGGACGCTGAGGGAAATGGGTGCGCTGCTGCCTTTACCTGGCTCGCTGTTTACTTGATGTGCCACGACCTGAAATTGATTTTTTTTTCTGTTAGAATTTCGACATGGGAAAAAGACGATTTCCATAGCTTTTGCTATGTAAATGGTCAAAGTGTGTATGAGGGATTCCATACGCACTTTGAACAAGTAAATTAATGTAGTAGCAGGAGCAGAAGTCGAATTTTGAGAGAACAGCCGGAGAAAAGGCACAAACAGTATAGCAGTAACAACTAACGTGTGTGTTCATAAATTCTTCAGTCAGGACTGCTGAAGATAAAAGAGATGCAAACACGGAACTATTAGAAAAATAGGGTTATGTTTTCTTTGTATACTTTACAGGCACTTCCGCTCCTGTGCGTGACGGCGCACGGCAGGTACGAGCGTTGCTCTACACAGTAGGTATTTTTTTTTTAAGAAACGCTTGAGAATTCTAGGTTTTCACATGAAGGGTATGACTAGACACCGGAGACCACTTTCTCGTACAGATATATCGAGTAGTAGGTTGACGCTTCAGAATATATCCAGAGTATATTCAGAATATATGCCACGAATTCGTAATGCACCGCAGCTAAAGACAGCAAGGTCAGAACGAAAAGCTAGTCTCATTGGCTTACATCCTCAATGAGGCTAGCGGATGTGTTGGCGATTTCGGAATGCGCTCAATACTTGCTACCTAAAGGTGTTTTTCTGAGCGTGAAACAAGCCCTCGAATGCACGCAAGATTGCCGCGCGACTGGCCGCTCGATGCATTTTTGCGTATGTTCGCGGGCCTCTTTAACGCTCGGAAAAACACTTTTATGTAGCACGTATTGACCAACAGAAAGCTGTATCGGGAGTTTCTCACGTTGCTCTAGAATTTTCTCATCGACACTTTTCATTGACACTTATCATCAATTAAATGAGACTAGTTATGCAATTAGGCGGAACGCAAAAATTAATCTGAGTATCTCCAAGCGACAACGTTACCTTCGTTCTGTCCAGCTACGTCGTATTAGCATATTTTTAAATCTTGGTGCACGATAGTAGGGACACCCTGTATAAAACCGGTTACAAGAGACTTCCGCGCAGTTAGGAGATGCCACCTAAGAGGGCCTTATCAGCTGCCGAGTGTTGCGTCCCGAATCGGCAGGGCGCATTCTTTGATTGTTTCCCATTGAGGCAGGGCCTTTCATCAGCGTCGCCCAGACGGCGACAGTGCCCGACACCGACGTTGACAGGCAAACAAGCGCCCCAAATCGGCAGTGCTCATCGTTTGTGTGTTTCCCCCGATGCCACCCCCTTCATCAGCGGCCGCCTACACGGCGACGCGGCGCGATACCGGCTGGGACGCGATGGCAAAGAAGCTCACGAAGCGACCACAACCGCCACCTTTCGTGGAAGCGGGGACCAGCGCAAAGGTCACTCTACCGACCCTGGCAAGACGAACGTCACTGAGAGATAGAAACCAAGGAGACAACTTTCATGGAAAGAGTGTGAATCCCCTGTTTCTAGATTTCCTCGTCCTTGTTTCGAAGGTGCAACATTAGAGGCGGAGTTCAGTGAACAATACGACCCCTCTGATTGGCCGCGCCAAGGTCATCAGATTCCCTAGTCGGGTCAACTAGGGAAGACCAATGTTTTATAAGGAGACACCTTGGGTGCAGTGGTGTGTCCTGACGTGTTCTGATATGTGCTCAGACATGTAGTGAGCTGAGAGATTCAAAGTGCTCCCCCATGGAGTGTGCTTCCATATCTGGAGCCACTGTTAATATGTAGAATAAACCCTTTTTTCTCTCGCTCTTACTCCCGGACGTACTCATCCTTTGGTTGAAAGATCACCGGCCTAAACGCTAACCGGAGTTCGAACACGAGCTAGAAGAACGGATCCCTCATATGTGCAGTTGGTAACGAACCCGAAGCAATGGAAATCTCAGAATTACCACTAGAAAATTGTAAATACAAGTGCCTTCAGCAATATAGTGCGTAACTACACTGCTTGAATGCTGATCGCATTACCGTCGACAGTCATCTTGAGATGGGTTGTGCGGGAACGATTTTCTTGTTTTATCACACATGCACAAACGGGACATGAGCACTAGATAAACGCACTAAATATTGCGCCAACGATTTCCCATTTCCCAACGTCAGCCTCGTACTGCGAATGAGCACAGTTATTCCGAAGACACAATCAGATTACATAAGACGGTCACAACAACTTCAAAGAACTATAGCGTGGTCAGGTGCCATTGTCAAGCTCTTCACGGTTCCCCTGTCAGCATGGTGAAAAACCTTGAAGTGTTTTGTAGACTAGCTGATAGCACGATCCTAGGAGCAATAATGTTGTTGACGACTTAATATGTAGATATCGGACGTGGGAATATTTTTCTCATTTGTGTTGGGAGCCACAGCCCGTGACGTATTTATCTAGCATTATGGTTATGCATCGACAAATACACTAAGTGCAGACCACCTGTGCATTTAGTCTCAAAATGGTGCGTTGTTTCTAAAGACGTTAAGATGTTAACAGTAGATGCGACGCTTAAGTACAGATGGTAGCCGTAGCCTCATAAGGTCAAGGATATTGTTGTGCTACTAGATGCATTGCATTCTCTGCTTTTTGTTTAGTGACGCCTCTCCGCAAGTCTCCGCAACTCTCCGCCTCTCAGTACTTTATTTCCGGACACTACGAACCTGAAAAGTGTGAACGCTCTGGTTCGGTGGATCCCTGTCAAGTTCTTGCTCGTTGACCACCAAGATGCCCTCGCTGTTCACTCTGAAGGCGGTCGTGGTGAGCTCAAAAGTGTACTCCGGCAGTGGGTCGTCTTCAGCCTGGATTGCGCGGAGAAAACACAACAGCCTTCATGATTACATAACTTTAAACAAAAAGTACGGCATGAAATTGTCAAGTATTTGCGTCACCAAAGTTTCATTACGAAATATTCCTATAACAAAAATAAAATACACAGGCAAACTCTATAAGTATATAAAAAATCAAGTTCAACGTACACGTGTTAAATATGCAAAGCGGCAAGTATGCGTCGGATGAACGGGGGGACGCCCTAAACAAAAACTAAGAATAAAGAACACTTTCAAAGCTTACGCCTTCTTGAAGGAAGAGAGTTAAAAAGGGCGCGTTATCGTTTGTCAAGAACAATGGCATTTGTAACGATATCTTTCGACGGTGTTCAAAGAAAGCTCGCTGTAAGTATAGTGTACTCCATGATTTCATGGAACCAGGGCTAAAGCGTGCAACAAGCACTGAGTCGTTTGACCTCTTTTTCGCAGCGTGCAACTTTTCTTTTCACATACATTTGTGGAAAGACAGGGGAAGGACATGCTGCAGAGTGTTTAGAATCATGATGCACTTAATTTGCCCTAGACACGGAGCACTGTTGTACGCCTAGTCCCATTGCCATCATGGGCCCACGTACTCCATAGCCACTTACGATGTCGTCGTCGCTGACCATGAAGTAGAGGGGCTCGTCGCCTCCCGGCTGTGTGACCACGTACGTGCCGACGGGGGAGTTCTCGTCCACGAAGCCCTCGGTGGCCGAAGCGAGCAGGATGGGCGGGTTGCTGTCCACCACCCGCACGCCGATGGTCAGCCGGGCCGTGGCGAACCGCCGGCTCGCGGTTTCTTCTTCAGCCTGCGCCCACGCGCCCCTCGCCCTTAGCGATGGCATGAAGAGTATACATCCGGCCAATGTTGTCGTCAGTGGGGGTCTCGTCTACAGGCGTATGCGTAGCTATGCGGGATACGACCACGTTTATTTTACACTTAATTTTTCGAGCTACGATTCCCTGCCACCTGAAACCGCTGGTGTAGTTAATTTATGCATCTCTTGCAGTCCTCATGCTGAATAATCGCATTTGCACTCCAAAGTACCGTTCTAATGAACGTACTAAATGTACCTCAGGGCACACCTTGAGCAACATGTACTTGGACCATGGAGTAATGCCGGCTGTTCGTCCCACGCTACGTAGGCGGTCTTGACTTTCCTGGGAGACACAGGCTTTTAACGAGATACTTGGTGTATTATGTGAGTGTAAAATGTCGTATGTCGTGCGTGTAACGTTTCATATTACCATCGTAACCACCTGGAGTAGCATGCTAGGCGTGCCGCCAGGCATACCCCTCCAGCTTTCATTAAAGAGCCTATATCTATCTCTCTCTCTCACACACACAGGCTATTTGGCACAAGAGGAAAAAATTAAGTTTAAAGCGAGAGGGGAGTTTCGCATTTTATGCAGAAGAATAAACGTTGCCTCCGCGTAAAATCTCTTGGCGTGCATAGCTTAGCGACGAGTATAGTTTCGCGATTGTTTTACCGCTATGAGACACAGCCGTGCATAGTGCTTTCATCCACTGAACGTCTTCATTGTTCGTATAGTGTCTTTACGATCGTGCTAGGTTGACAGCCTAAACATGCGGGTAGTAACCAATATTAGTACTACTCCTGAAAGCAGCGCTACAGAAAATAAAGTGCGTGCATTTGTTATATCGTTTAGAGCAGGCCTATATTAAAATGCACAAAACAAGAAAGCGAACCCAGCACTTCTGCTCTGGGTAAACGATGAAAACCGGATGAGGAAATTAATTTTGTTTCAGAACAACAGTAGGGGGGGGGGGGGGGGGGGGGCAAAATCAGAATATTGCGTTGGAGATAAACGGGACATGCCGAACGATGTTGGTGTGAGCTTCTTTTTGCAATACACTGTTCTTCGTGTGGCAAAACGAGCTGCACCTTTACCCCGAAATTGAACAGCAAGACTCTGTAACCGCGGTCGCGTTTGAATGTGCTTGTTCGCGTTTCGTTTGCACACGGTTGTAAACGCATTATGTATGCTGTTTTACGGCGCCGCCATTTTTGCGCTGCCAGTATTGGATTCCCTAAAATTCCGTAAGCAGGCTTTACCACGCATCTAACTTGCCCTAATCAAGGTGGCCACGTTATAGTAGCATTGTTGAAGCAGAGATCGCATTTGAAAGTTGAATAGGGCGAGGAACAGAGGGTGCCAAGGGGTCACGTGTCACGAGTCAGCACCACCGCTGGCGCCTTATTTACAATAGAATAAGCCTGGAGGTCCACCATATTGGTTAGGTCAGACGAAATGTGTGAATTAGCGCACTGGCTGACTTTTCGTATCGTGTATTTCTTGTACAAACATCGCACAATTAAATCATAAAAGAAGGTTTTCGCGGCAGCTTACAATTTATTGTCTCTGCCAGACAGAATATCTGCTCAAGCCTTATAAAATGACGCGAGCTCTAGCTATAGTCGCCCTTGCATGTCATTTAGAGCCTTAAATATGTTACGCGATCCTCGGTGGTTTAAGCCGCCGGCAATAAATTTATGAAGTTAAAGGCTCTTTAAGCGACCACTTGTCCCGTCGCCTCTGTTTGCTCGTTGGAAAGCAGAATATGGCTTTCTGTGATTCTTGTCCCCAGTATACTGACTTAGTATGAACTTAAACAACAAGTAATGAAGCTTTTGCAATAGTACATACCTTAATAATAATTTCGTAGCTTTTCGCCAATGCCCGATCAACAGGTTTGAGCTGGCGGACTAGGCCACTCTCTCTGTCGATATCAAAATAGTTGTTATAGAACGACGGCGTTCCTGCGAAGGTAAAACAAAAAAGAACAGTCAACGAAAAATACAGGTTCCATACACAGATGCACAAAGTTCAGGTAAGCTTAATCGAATGAAACATTCCATCTAACATACATAAAAATTATGACTTAATTATCGAAGGGTGCGATCTTTAAACATATATGAAGCTAGCAGAAAAACCCAAGAAGCCTTTCCTCGGCTTCATCGTCTGTTGGCTTCTTATAGTTTAAAAATCAGACAGAGGGAGTGAAAACGTTTCTTTGGTGCAGCATTTAGCCAAGAGAGCCAAGAATTTTTTTTTTTTTAGCTCGTAGATAACATTTTTGAGTTTTGGGAACTTATACAGCATAAAGAGCTAAACAGTTGCACATTTGGCTTGCACTACTTTCGAAGACATAATTACCACAACTTGTTCTTCCCCTGATGATGAGCTTCACCTTATTATGCTCGTGACCACCTGTACATTACTTCTCGTCAGGCTGCAAAGCTGAAAGTAGCTCGTTGTAACAGACGGACTCAAGAAACACACACTCTATCTCGCTTGGAACATTGCCGCATCGGTGAACGAGGTAATTATTTTGGCATTTATCTAGCAACAAACGCTTCAGAAAATATTCTTGCGATATTTCGGGTTTAGCACAACACGAGCACAACTTAATAATGAACGTACCGTTGACAAAACTGTAGCGAATCTTGGATTTTAAAGAATCCCGGTCTTCCGCCCTGATGTCATCTGGATAAGTTTTCACGATCCCCGACTGCAATAAACAAAATGTTCAAAATTTTTACCGTTTGTCGGCAGAAAGACCGCACGGCGAGAACACAAGGTTTATACGTTTTAGATAGATTGTGTGAGCGCTAAAATAGTAATGCACCGGAAATAGGATTTGTGCCACATTAAAGGGTTTATCGAAACGCCAGGCATGGTGTTGCTGTATATTTAAACAGGCCCACTGCCCACATTTTCTTACATTAAAATCATTCACAACCTTTCGTGTATATAGCTTTCTTTTTTCTGCCAGAGCTCTTTTTGTTGCGTTGCTGAAATGAAAGAGACATTTGGTTTGTTCCACCGCACTATGCAATAAAACACCTTTGTATAGCAATTAGCTCTTTCTTTAATCACTCTGTTGACATTTATTCATTATTGACTGGCGGGAGTGCCCTTTTGCCGCGCTTATTTTCGTTGATGACGCGGGCACCATAACGACAGGCGATATCTTCTCGTCGTGCTCTTGATGAAAAAAGCCCTTAATGATAAAAAAAGCAGTGCTTAAGGCAACTCAGACATGATTATATTCGGCCATTTCTCGAGAAGCATTTCTGCATGCTCCATTTTCATCTACTTTGTGTGAATGTCTCTCCAAGATACGCGGCAAAATGAAATGACAACAGCACTAAGTATTGTCACGCTGTAGTAACGACGGTGCGTTCACGGCTGTCTGGAGGGTTCAAATCAGTCCTCGTTTTTAGTCTTTCCAGTATGTGTTGCGATAGGATCAGAGTCTAGCGCAGTTTAGCAGTGGCACCCGGGCGGAACAACTCACGGCAGCTTTTGCAAGGCTAAGTCAACCTGCAGCAGCACTCCTCCTCCTCCTTGTCAAGGGGACCGTATCGTGTTGTCATTTGACAATAGCCGACCATGCATTTTCCGCTCTCGCTAATAACACTGACTGATTTCACTTCGCCGTTTCCTTTTTCAAAATTGCGTCTGCATGTTGTTGCTTCTCGCGACTACTATCTT
Organism: Dermacentor silvarum; assembly: GCF_013339745.2. Lineage (NCBI taxonomy): Eukaryota > Metazoa > Arthropoda > Arachnida > Ixodida > Ixodidae > Dermacentor > Dermacentor silvarum. The sequence goes on from NC_051154.1 coordinate 258,773,505, forward strand.
TTTACCTGTGCCTCTATTGACATCAATCGCCACAGACTGGCGACACGCTCACCTTGCGAGGAGTTGTCCTAGAACAATTAACTGCAGGTAGTTAATCGGTGCGTCGCTTTCGTGACGGAAGAATAAGTTGCCTGCTTTCTTAATTTGCGTGGTAAAACTTAAAAGCGCGAACATCGCCCTGAAAACTCCCCACATCAAAACTTCACGCGTAGCTATGAAGAATTACTAATAAGTGGCTCAAAACTTTGAGAAGCGTTGCTACAAACAAAGCATAAACAGCGTCAACGTTTCTACATTATTAGCGGAGTACGCTTAGTAAATGAGTGTGCTTTGGCCGCCCACGAACAACGATACGTCATTTACAATAACGATTCGGCTGTCATTTACTCCTGGTCAATATAATTGCAAACACTGGAAAGCGACATCGATTTCAACGTAACATGATCGTGTCGCATTATAAATCTGCTTCGTAGAAACGTTGATAAGTGCTACGTCCTTACAATGAGGCCGCTGGTAACTTCGGCGCTGTACTCGACATCGGCGCAAGCCCCGTGAACTACAGTGCAGCCCTTGTAGACAAACGCCGGGTCCTGGTCGTCACCGTCCTGGACGAACACTGTCAGCGTGGTAGTGCTAGACAGCCGCTCAGACAAGTTCGACGCCGTGTCCTGCGCCAAAGAAGTCACGAGCGGTAACTTCGTCGTTAAAAGAAGCAGCAAACACGGTAGTCGGGCGTTAATATAACGTTCAAGACTTCACTGATTGCGCCGAAGCCAATAATCGGCGTCAGCCGGGAGGCCGTAATACAGACAGTACACGGTTCTGTGTCAGAGCTCTTATTTTGTCATCCCCTTTCATTGCTACTTAACAAAACGTCAGCTTTATTTTTTTTTTTTCACAATGCAAAAACAATAAACAATTACAAAATCGTGCACTACACTACGTTGTTTGCACTGCTAATATGCATGCAAAGGGGCGGATTGGTAACTCTTGTACACCTCTAAACGCACCCAGTGCTACAATTCCTCAGCGTTCCGGTTGCAGCGGGCCACAAACACAGAAGCATTGAATTTATTGACTCCCCCACCACCATAGACTTCTCACAATTGTATTCTAACCTGTATGGTCCCCTATTCACCAATTCTGGGTTCAACTTCTCACCACCACCGCCAGAACTATCCCTACACGTTCTCTGCTGAAGACCCGATGGTCTTTCACGATGCAGGACATGCAAGACGCATTCCAAGCATTGTTTGTGCTTACACTGTAATCAAGGCGCGATCAAATGGTGAGAGAAATACTGGGAAAACATCCCACCTTAACTGTTAAGTTTTTTCGATTGATTACGCACATGTTTTCGTTCACAACGAGTCAAGGGAAAACATAACGGACATGAATAAGCCGCACCTCTGCGAAGGCGAACAGAAAACAGGAGCTCAAAAGCCGCTTTTCATTACTCTAATCAAAAGAAGGCAACAGTGTATTCGATTAAATATATTACACCAACCTAGCTGGTATATCGCGCATGCGTCGGCACTGTTTTTTGTTGCCAATTGTCTTTTTTTTCTTTTTTTATCTATTGACTCAACACCAATGCGATCTTTGAAGCATATTTGAGGCCTATGGAAATAGCCAAACTATGCATAAAGAAATGAAAGATTTGCGAACAATGCAATGCTTGAAGTGGAATGTACGAGTGGTGACATATAGCTGATGAATCTCGGTTTCATTTCTTTCGACAGCACGCCCGCAAAGTGCATATAAAATTTTTCTAGGTCGCGTTTTTCAAGCATCGCAAAAAGTTTCAACTTTTGTTTCGATAAAAACTAGTCGATACCAGGCAGTACCCACCCACACAGTGGCCCAGCTGTTTTGAGCGCTCGCAGATGCCGCTTCGCGAAAAGGTGAAGTTGAGCTTGCTGGTTCTATTGCAGCGCCAGTTTGCTGTGCGCAAGCCGTATCGCCAAATAATTTATAGATTTGGTCGAACAGAGTGATCCACGTCACTCCTTGCGTAACGGTGGGAATTCCTTCCGAAGTTATTAATTCCCAGCTGACTGGTAGCGAAAGTCCTAGTACGCTACACGGTGCCATAATGGCGAAACTCAACAAACTGCAATAGATTTCTCAGTACTAAGAACAAGAAAACCCAGTAGGGTTGCCGCAACAAGAGCAATACGGCCAAGAACTCGTGTTCTTTGTTTGCATCAGTTTAGTAATCTACTAATGGCATGCAGTCCACTCGCACGGAGGCTGTATTCTAATTACTTACGGTTGCTTTGATGACCAAGTGGTAGTACTTGGCCTTCTCGTAGTCCAATGGCTTCGCTACTGTCACTAGTCCTTGGTAGGGTAGGTCTATGGCAAAATATTCGTACCCGTCATTCTGTATGAAGAGAAGAAAAAAAGGCACGAACGGAAATTCGAAACACAGAAAACAGAGACGTACACAGTGAGAACAAGTGCCATTCTGCTTCATTGGTTTTCTTCTTTCTCACAGTTGCGACTGCGTATATTCAAGTGCACGGATGCAAATATAAGCAGTATCTATTTTTCAGAAAAAAAAATATCTGATAAGACTAATGGCGGTGACATTAAGTCATTGGGATGCAAGGCGCGTCGCTTGGACAGACGATACAGCGGGCGAGAAAATAAATGAATAGAAACGACCTTCTCGTTCTCAGTGCGCACTCAGCCGGAAAAGATAAGTCGACTCACGTCGCTGCCATCTCCCGGGGCCGTGGTGTACTCGACAAGACCGTTGGTTCCCGTGTCCATATCCATGGTGGCTAGATCACGAAATATGGTTGTACCCACAGGAGCCAGCTGCCACCACACCAGGGACAAAAAAAAAGAAGCAGAGAAACAAATTATTACAGCCGTACACAGCCGCATGTGTCTGCCGCAAACGAATGTTCATTCCCATCTACGCGTCTAAGCTAAGACATCATATATAAAGAACTCGCTGTGTGCGCGAATGCTGTAACGACTGCCAATTCAGCAGGCTCCAGTGGTGTACAAGTGGACTGCCGTCGCCTGTTACAGAGGCTATTACAGTCGCGATCGCAACGTAAACGTTTTACACCCTCGACCATAAACGGTTTCGTTTCTCAGGCGCATTCCAGCTGAGTCGTCCTTTAGAAGAATTAACGATACTCAGTGAAAGAAATGAGGAGCAGCCAAGTTCAGAAACACGCTTGGGAGTCAGCAGCAGCACCATTCACTAAAACGCGAAACTGAGACATTGTGCCATTGTGATTGGTTGGTTAGTTGGCTGAGGTGTTTCCTGCAGGCGAGGTTAACCTTGCAGTCTTGGTCGGCGATTGTTCGTCCTGGGCATCTCTTTCCATCACTTGAAAACATGTTCCAGTGCGCCGATCAATTTTGTACAGCCCAGAAATGAGAGTAGAAGGAGCAAGGCCTCCTTTCGCGCATTCCTCGGTATCAGGGTTTTTCTCTTCACAGTCACTCACTCTCTCTCTCTCTCTATCTCTCTCTCTCTCTCTCTCTCTCTCTCCGCCTGCTGCCTAAACGCATGTGTATTACCTCCTCTTTGCAAGTTCTCGAAGTCCTTCGACACTGAAGTGCCCGCAGTAAGGACAACGGAAAATGTTCCACGTTACAAATTTGAATGCATTCCGCGCAGAACGAAAATGAAATTCGCCCAGTTTTGAAAGCCCAAGCTAAGCTGATCCTGTTTGTTTTCTACAGGTATAAATAAACGTGGTTTCCATGCAATTTATCCCCTTCACTACTCAGAGCTCATGTGGCGGTGGCCAAAGCGAAGAAAGTGGCAGTGAACTGCCTCCTTTGGGAACTGGTAACTGATAGGGGCTCCGACTGCTGGCGACCTTGGCAGAGATTTTTTTTTTGCAAAAGCATCCGTTCTTTCACAACCAGTATTACCGGCATCGGCAGGTATCCGCTGAAAGTTGATTATAAGCACTTGGTTCTTAAAGGACAATACATGCGATATCAACATTATTAGGCTCAAGAACCAAGCACTTCGCACCCCCTTCAGAGGCACGCCCCTTTGGTGATCGTGCAGTTAAATACAATCACAACAATTACCTACAAGTCTGCGCTGCCGAATCGGTCAGTCACCCCCATGACGGCTGCTTTGCCGCATTCTGAATACGATTACTCGGGGCCGCATGCATGCCCCGGTCGGTTGGATCACCTTGCCTCCTCGACGACTGCGGAGAGTGTCGCGATTGTAGCTACAGTACGTAGGTGGAAAAGGTGTCCTACAGAGATTGCCGTTGTACTAATGGACTTGAGGTCTTTGTTGCAACAACTGCCACGAGGCGCACCTCTTCGTAACTAACTTCGTCTACATTGACTGTCTTTACTCAACGGTTTGAGAAGCAAATAGGTGACTTTTTGAGTTCTGTAGTCGAGAGTTCGACGGAATAACGTCTGATCAGGTAAAATCATGGTTAGGAAAGAAACAGGCCACTGGCCATACCCAAAACAAAAGGACGTTTCGAGATCCGTGCGGATCCCTCATTCATAACGAAAAGCTGGCTGCGCAGACGATTGCCAAGTATAGTCTTGACCGCAAGGCGCAAACTTAGGGAGAATACGTGATTAAGGGAGCCAGATAATCTGTTTACTATGTTTCGTGTGGTTCACACGATTAAAGATTCGAAATGGAGGCTTGTTTCTCTGCAATTACGATGCGCGCGTTGTTTCAGTTCATCTCGCGACCTGTCTTCTGGACACTTTCTGCGAGGCCCTTTGTCAGTAAGTGGCCTTTGGTTTTAGTTTTGCAGTGGAAAGCTGAATTCACTGTCACTCTGAGTAACATAAATCTAGCTTCTGTTAAAAAAAAATTTTGTCGCGCGACAACTTTCCCCACACTAGTTGTCCTATTCCCCGTGCAATACTTGTCCGTCCCACTTATTCGTAAAGCGGATCAATCATAATGCGGTCCTCGCGTGTCTACATATATCGATTGCATGACTCTACTCATTTATAAAGCAAATTACAATTCACGAATATTACGACCTTGCGTGACAAAGAACGGAGACATGGAATAAAACGTCCGAGTTTTCGCAGGGACTGGGAAGACATAACCAGCGAAAATGTTGCTTGCGTCACTCTGGGGCAATACATGCATTAGCGCCTCTCTTCGATCGACTATCTGCTATGCAGCTACGCATCGATGTCACGTTATGTTTCCCGCGCTATCCACCCTCTTTGCTCTCTCTCCCAGAGCTATGCGTTAATTCGATCATCCTAATTTATGCAGCTCTTGGTAACTATTGCTGGTTCTTCGTGCAGCTTTCCCTGCATTTCGCTTGACGTTGATGATTAGTCCTTCAATCATAGTGGTGTCAACCTATGCACTGTTGTGCGCCTAACTACAGTCATTTCACCAGGCGAAGTCAATCCTAAGAAGATGGCTATGTGACATTTACAGCATACGTATGTAACCGAAGAAATGTCGCAGTATACCTCTGAGACTTTGGTTTCGTAGTGGGGGCGCCTGAAGAGCGGCGGGTTGTCGTTGATGTCGTTGACTCGCACCAGCACCTGGATGGCTCGCTGCGAAAAAGGCTGCGCCGCACAGCGCGTGGCGTGAATTTCGTCAGGTAACAAGAACCCGAAGGCCAAAGCGCTTTCTACCTGATCACGCTTGGGAACGGACACAGTGATATGTGCTATACAGAATCATTTTACGATAAGACAGACCGACACGCACGCACGCACGCACGCACGCACGCTCGGTAGTGATCTCCAACACTTCTGTGCCTTACACAATCATACGTATATTTGAGCGGTGCATTGAGATATTCGTAGATATGTCGAAACTGCAGCGACACAAAGCACGGTTCATGTTAGCAAGGGCCTTCAACATGCTTAGATATTTCAATTTCTGGCCGGTGCGTTGTTCGCCACCTGCCGACGTAATGGGGCGGCGCTTGTTGAGGCAGCGCTTCGCTAGCCACATTTCATTCCGCAGGAGCTAATGCAAGGAAGTGTCATGTGGAGCGTTGACCAGCAGTCATATAGCAAAATAGAAGGAAAAAAATGCCTTTGAGACATGGCGCTCTCAGGCATTCACGCATCTCCACGACGGCCTACGGTTGGTGAGTGCTAGGGGTGCATACACGCGATGATTAGCATTGATAACTGGGGCTAGTTTGTTCACCTTCATAGTCGGAAACAGCACTAAGAGATAAGGACGAGGAGTGGAAGACGATTCCCTCTGCACTTAAACATTTGTTAGCACTGCTCCCAACAGTGGGCAGAAGCGCTGAATACTCGGGCATGCGCCTGTGTGCGAGAGTTTCAAGCTCCTGTCACTCCCGTAGATGTGTGCTCGTCGGCTGCGCATGTTCAAAGCCTGTTTAGATCCCCTTTAAACCACTGAGATAGCGATCTCCAATAGAAAATTATATCAGTCTGCGTGCACATGTGACCCACCGCCTTACGCTGCAAAAAACAAGAAAGCGCAAGACCAAATAAATCGTCTTCATGACGAAATATATCTGTCATTTGTGTCTCGTTTGTAACATCTCAACAACGGAGTCTATTCAACATTTTCATCTATAACAACGACAACAACGCAATTCTTCAAAACAGTTTAACTAAGCTGTGGTCAATAAACTATACTTCATGAAAGCACAACTAAAGCTAAGAAATACCAGACACGATTACTAAAAAGAATACGTTCTTTGACTTCGCGCTGACGGAACGGAAAGAGGTAAATAATGTGCGTACCTGTACTCTGCCTAATCTGGCCTGGCAAAGAACTTGAAGCCTAATGGACGCCAAGTCGTCAGCCTGTAACAAATGACAAAAATAATTAAGCAGTCTTCTCTATGGTCGAGTTAGGCTTCGTTACACTTGCACTATCAAAATGCACACACGAATAGCTAAAAGCTAACAGTCTGCGCTAATTAGCGCTAACAGCCAGAGCTGCCTCCATTCCCTTACACTGCACTGCCTGAACGACGCCGCAACAAATATTTGCCGGCATTAATAACTAACCGTTGATTCGCATAAATAATGAACTTGTTGTTGCCTCAAACTTTACGCCCTAACTTTTTCTTGTCCATTTTTCTCGAAAATCTCGCTAAACATTATGCGACATGAAGGAAAGTGACACGAAGAAACACTCAAGACACCAAGCACCGGTTTTCCCGCCAATTGCCTTCGATGCAAAGTATCCTGTCCCGCCGCCCACCTGAGCACCGTAAAGCAACATGGGAACGGGAACGTAAAACGGCGGCATACACCAGGCGACCAGCTCGGCGGCGCGTAAGCGGTTAAGTGCAAAGTTCGTGAGCCCCGGCAAAGACAAAGGCGACAGGACATTACTTTTACTGTACTTTGCATAATACTGCATTCTATCTTACCGACCACGAAAACCACTCACGCGTAGTGAGAGGCAGGAACGGAGGAAAGTTGCGCCACGATTCAAATGGAGCTGACACTTCCTCTTCTTCAAAGCGGAGTGTTTTGAGACAGTTTGTATAGCGAGAACGAGCGCGACGCACGCACACGCAAATGCATGCATAACAAAAATACAAACACATAACAAGGAGTTCAAATGGGTGTTGCTATTCGCTACAAACCGCCGACACGAACGTAGCTTGACCAGCTCCGCAGGAGCGCGGGTAACTTTTGGGGCGAGATTTAGGGCTACATTTCTGCAAAGACACAAGAGTTCAAGTGATTCACAAAGAAAACTCAGCCGCAATTGTGGTGCTGTGGCTACGGCGTTTTGCTACTGAGTGCGAGGCCACGAGCTCGATTCCTGGCCGCGGCGACCACGTTTAGATTTTGTTGGAATGCAAGAAACGTTCCTGTGACTATGTTTAGGTGCGAGTTAAAGAACCCCAGGTGTTCAAGCTTAATCCGAATCCCCCCACTACAACTTCTTTCGTATAATGTTGCTTATAGTGACGTTATAGTGTGTTGCCTTCAGTGAATCCAGAACCAATCCAAAAAAAATAGGGCGCATTCGTTAGTTTCTATGTCCTTTCATTCTCTTCTGTAGATTTATTTTTAGACCGCAGCTCTTAGGCGCCCGTTCTTACGGCGAGCGTCGGCGTCGGCTTCCCTCAACGTAACCGAGCTGAGCACAGCGAAGGATGAAAGAACGAACGCGGAGGGCATCGGGGGATTAAAGATGCGAGAGCGAAGAGTGCCCAAGGAGGAAAGCGGAGGAGGAGGGTATGGCGAAATCGTGAAAAGAAAAGCGCAGTGCCACGCAAGACGCGCTCTGCGGCGACGATGGCTACGAGATGGCGCCAGAGTAGCGCGCGTCGTCTGTTCACCGATGATGCCAATGATAAGGCATGCGGCGAGCGCGTCCACCGATACCATATATATGGAAACACAGTGCTGCACGAGCGGAGGTCTGTCTGCGGTGGATGCTGTGAATCGCGCCCTGCGTCACCCACGCACTGGCTCTCGCGATCTCCCGATTAGCGACGAAGTCGCGCCACACTTCGCTCCGTTTGGAACGTGTCGCACAAGACAGACTGTCCGCGCCAGCCAATATATGACGAAATGAAAACACGTATAGTATAGAGCTGCGCTTAAATTTCGCATTAGGGAGTGTCGTAATCGTCGGTGAAATTTTACAGCGAAGCTGTATATGGCTACCCCGGCAAATTTTCTGCGTCCGTACGTGTACACCATCGTGTCGACAAAGACATATTTTCGTCTCCAGATCTAGAGTAATTTTGAGTTTCCGCGCAACAAAATTATGGTTTCTCGTATGTTCAAATTACAATCCGATGCTATCATGTCTGCAGGTTGTGTGTAAGTCGTACTTTACAAATTTTGTGACGCTCTTCACTTTGAGAAATTGAATTAGTTCAATAACGCACTTGCGCCAGGCGGAGGGTCTACTAGAATGAGGATATATGCTGCACTCCGGCACACCTGCGTGCGCGCTTGACGAACGTGTGCACACGGTGTGTCGTTCCTTGATGAGAGGGCGCTCTGTCCGTTGCATCGGTCACCCAGAGTTTTCTGCGACCGTAATCGACATCAGGGCAAGACTGTTTCACTTCGTGAACGCGGATTACGCGCAAGCGTATAGGACGCCGCGAACGTGCACTGCTGCGTCGAAGCACCAACGGAAAGGGCGCGAACGAGGTCGTGGACGCTACATTGATCTCGACGGTGCGACGCCTTGTGGTGGTGGCGCTTGTGTAACGTCGGCAACAGCTTTGCTGCACATCCACTTTCACAGGGTGGAATGGAGGCGCAATTTTTTTTATTTCAATGTTTTCTCTCTTTTTTTCTTTTTTTTTTCTCAGCCAAACGCATTCCGTCGTCTAGGGAGACCCTCGATATAAACCTCCGCGCGCTTGCTGCGCATGCGCTGCCGAGCGGGAACGCACGACAACGGCGGCGGCGAAACTGCACCGAGCGTCCGTATATTTGCGCGATAAAAACGTTTTGTAGACGGCATATACAAGAGGTGCAACAGCAGCAGACAATCTTGCACGCGTATGCATATTCAACTGGTTTAGTGGAGTAAAATGCAATGAAAAAACCACCACTTGAAGAAATAAACAGCATATGAAGATCCTGTAAACGTAATGGACACCTTTCAATCTTGCACGCGCACGTCTTACTGCCTGATCGCCCGCGCGAAGGTGCTACATCCAAATTTTCAAATCATCCAAATTTTCACAGTATTTGCATATCGCATTCTTTCGGCGTGCATGCCCGCCCCCCCTCCATTTTTTCCACTTAGCTGTTATATAATCAATCAGAGGCTAAATTCACAAAACCTTTCGTTCGTGCGTGTTGTTCGCCATTCGCTGGCCGCCTTTGCAAATAATATGTCCAGCATCATCAGGATTTGCTCGCCGGTTCTCTCGCTTAAGAAAAATTGTAGCTTTTGGTGGATGCGCGCCCAGTTTACGTTGGCAGCGATCATTCATTCAATCTTTATTTCCCATTCCCTAGGATGGAAGATGTCGCTGTAAAAGCTGCATGCAAGCTGCTTCAGGAGCCCTCGACCCCCGCACAAGCAGCAATATTGAAAGGCATACGCACGCATGAAAATTGCAAGAGTTGTAGCTTTGCATAAGAAGGGTGATAAATTAGACATTCAAAATTACCATCTGATTCCGATTCTTCGAAAAGTTTTTTTTTTTAACCTGTCAACGGAGGTTGCGCTTCTTGACCAAAAAGAATTCATCCTCCGTAACTTTGAACTCAAACTTCTGACTATTGGCATATTTGTAAACTTTACTGCAGGCTTTCAACTTTATTAATCACACATATTACTTCAAAATCTTAGGAGATACGGTATAAGAGGCCTCGCATTCAAATTTTTCAAGTCCTACCTCACAAACAGACAACAGTTTGTGTCAATAAATAAAGCCCCATATAAATTAAATAGCTTCAGGCGTCCCTCAGAGGAGCATCCTCGGCCCGTTGCTCTTCAACACCTACGTTAATTATATAGGTTGCATATATCCACGAAGAGGCAAAGCTAATAATGTACGCGAGCGACATTAGCATATTTATATCCTCCTCCTGTGCCAACAAGTTATTTCGTCGAGCAAATTAACTTCTTCGCAAGCTGAGCACATGGTCCAGGCAGAACTTCCTTAACGTTAATGTCACCAAAACAAAATCTCCTATTTTCCGCACTAAATGTACACGTATTCCATCGGACCTAAACGTAGCATATTAAGATTAAGATACTTGGTGTATATTTTTCTTGCCATCTATTGTGGGACGACCAAGGTAACTTCGTCGCTAAGAAAGTCGTTGCTAGGCCTATTAAGTCGAAATAGATATACTTTTCCTGCGTCTGTAAAGTTTTTAATATATAATGCATTATCCGCCTCCCATATACAGTATTGCCATTTGGTATGGGTTTTGACAAGTGAATCGAACATTAACAAACGGTTTCTACTGCAAAAAAAATATTTCGTATTATTGAAAACTTAACATACACAGAGCACACGGAACCTGTCCTTGAAAAGTGTAATCTTCCTAAAATTCAAGAAATATATACCCAAAGGCCATTAAAGCAATTTTATCTCAGTCATCGCAGACATTCCGAGACAATCGTTGAAATAGCAAATTTAGAACAGTGTCGATCAACCTGCAAGACTTACTCGTCACACAGAAATGTGGAAAGTTCCCCGGTCTCGAACTAATTAGGGCGACCAAACGTATAGGTCTGCTTCTGTCTCTGTAGCTTCCCCTTGTCGGTACTGTGCAGTGGTGGCGACATTTGATTGTCTGGAGCAGCACTAAAGGGTAGAAGCATTCGTTTGCACGCCTGCGAAAAGTACTGAATTGGGTCCCGGCGTCGATGGGTCGATGGGTCGCCCGTGCTTTTTTTTGCGCTTGGTCACGTCTTTCAGCATGCGTGCCGCGAGTTCAACAGCGCGAAAACGAGGGTCCAAACACTTACGTCTCTGTCGAGTGGCCTCTTAAGGATGAAGCGTTTGCCGAGCAGCTGGAAGACGTCGTAGCTGGCTGACTGAATGCTCAGCTCGATGTCCTGTATGTCACCCAGGACTGGGAGTTCCCGCGGCTGCGTCTCCTGGTCCGTCTCTGCAAAACCGCCACTGCCCATTTAGCGAGACACGCTGAGGCACTGCTACGCTTTTCGGACTATGTTCTTAGCGTGGCAAACAAATGGAATGCCCTCAGACGGCTGCTTGACGGACGCGCGTTGTTTCGGTCTACAGTCTTTGACAGCGAAGTTGGTAAAAAAAAACTGTGAATGCAAAAACCGTAAAAAAAGATCTATCTGAAACTATGAGTGTGAATGCGCCGAAATTCCTTCGTCTTTCGCAAACCATTTGAATCTAACTTTTTTTCTATTTTTTTTTTTATGGTAACGGAGTGCAGAGACCCGGGAACCATGGTCAAGGCAGCTTTGGGCAACAATGGTCGGCTATTTTCTTGCACGATGTTGAATATTACAATTGTAAAGTGTCAGAAAGCCATAAACTGCTCTACCATAAGGCCGTGTTGCGATAAGAAAGAAAGGAGGGTCATTGCTGGTGTGCCATGTCGTTATGGAGCATACCAACATGCTGAAAGACTTTTTCAGTAGTTCCCATAATGTCTGCACTCATGTCGCTCAATATCTTATGCCAGCATCTGGCTTCGTTCTCAAAAGCGTTTTACGATCTCCCACACGCAAACTGTTTACATTCTATTGGCCGCATACTATAGACATTGCACAAGATGCGTATGTGCACTGGTGTTATTTGCTAACGTTACAGCACAGAGAAAAAGAGCATCTGCAAGGAATCATGAGCATTCCAAACGACCGGTTGGATAGAAAGAGGCAATTAAAGCTCAATATAACATGTGGTGAGAGTATGTGGAATATGCGGGCATCTCAGCGTGCAAACTTACGGTTGCCTCGGCTCTCTTGAATATCCATGATGACCACTGTCCCACCGCCTTCGACTTCGCATACTGCAAAACGAATAAAGCCAAGAAAAAAAATGTATGTTTGGGCTGCTTATACCATCGCAATGGAAGGAACACAAGAAAAGCTTAAAATAGCAAAATATTTATACCAAGTGTTCTTGCTTTGCTTTTTTTTACGTTTCAGAGTAGTAGTAGTATTAGCTCAGAAGGCAAACGATGCTGACAGAGCAGTAGAACGAGAAGTTGGCAGCGGCCCGAGAGGCAGAGATAGGGCGCGTTGATATATGAATCCTGCTAGCATGATACAGACACACGCAAAAGAGGAGGAAAGAAAAGGGCCACTAATAAGACGCCGACAAGACACAATAAAGAAAATGTTGCACTCGTGGACTGACCCTTAGTATAGGAGGTCTGAAAGAGCTTTCGTAAGCATTTAAACAATAGAGAATTGCGATCTTGCGTTCGTCATCGGTAAAATTGTAACATATATATCCCGCCTAAACCAACAATAACGTAACGCAAGTAACCAATCACCTGACGTCGCGGTTTCTAGCCCTTCCAAGTTGTAAGCGATGAGACAAAATAATTTATATGATCCACTCCTACTTTCGGCTAGAGCATTCTTCCATAAATTTACCTGGAAACCTAAAACATTTCGCTAGATTTAGGCGCACCGTTCATCTAGCATTACGCGATGTTTTCGCTGGTCGATAGTACACCTATAACCAAGTTGAACATGCCTCAATACGTGCTGAAGGTGTTTCGTGCGGTCTATGTGACATGAAAAAAGGGTATTAATATTTGTCGTGTTGTGTCTGCAACATGAAAGTGGGCACAGCGGTCCTTGCAGAAATAGCAGTGATTCGGTCGCTCAATCGGAGCGGCATCCAGTAGCGTTCATAGCATGGATTGCGTCACATTGATTAAGCGGTGGCGCTTGACGTCGTCGCGAAACCTCTTGCATGGAGGTCAGATGCGAGCGTTGCCGAACGATCCAAGACAGAAATTCGCTTATCTCTCTCAGGAGCAAGCCTTGGCCCGTGGAATTATGCCTCAGCTTCATTTTATGGAATGCAGTTCAGCCCACTTGGAGTGCAGTAAGCTATAGAACGGGTATAATGGTGAACTGCGAGTAACTTGGCTGTGCGGAGGATCCCACACATTTTCCTCACGCATATTCTTGGAAAGGAGAGCCAGGTACATGTGACTTGCACCAAACAAGACCGAGCAGATCAGTTAGACATATCTGCTTGTAGATATTAGCGAGTACTAGGTAAGTGTCTTTAATCAATTCGCTTCACAGAACAGTCGCAAAATCAAGTGTAGGCGCGAACTTTCCCGCCCCAAAGCCAACCCGAAATGGCCGCGCAGTTTCGACTGCTGCAGCTTTTGCGATAAGGTGCTGCTTAGTTCGCTAGTTCTATTATTGCGTTGTTTTTTTTTTTTTTTCATCAGTTCACTGACTTCACCGACCTGTCGAACACTGTGCACCTACGTCCCTGTGCGGTGTGTGTATGTAATTAAGAAAATCCCGAATTGTATTGTCCTAGTGTGTTCCCCCCTACTAGGACAATACAATTGGGTCACCCACCGTGGTTGCTCAGTGGCTATGGTGTTGGGCTGCTGAGCACGTGGTCGCGGGATCGAATCCCGGCCACGGCGGCCGCATTTCGATGGGGGCGAAATGCGAAAACACCCGTGTACTTAGATTTAGGTGCGCGTTAAAGAACCCCAGGTGGTCCAAATTTCCGGAGTCCCCCACTACGGCGTGCCTCATAATCAGAACTGGTTTTGGCACGTAAAACCCCATAATTTTTACAATTGCGTTGTAACTCAGCTGGCAAACCAAAACATACGTTTATAATTTCTGCATATGATTTTTCGTGTTACCAATAAAGTTCTGCATGCCGGCTTACCAACTGATTCCGTTCTAAAAAGCAGCGTTGCAACCTGCAGGTTTGTGCGGGTTTAACGTCCCGAAACTGCACAGTTGATTATAAGAGACGAATGTAGTGGAGGAGGAGCTCTGGAATAATTTCGAATCCCTGGCGTGCAGCACAAAGCACGGCCCACTAGCGTTTTCATTTCTTCTTTTTTTTTTTTTTTTTTGCATTCAGCACCGATGGAAATGCACGTAGCAGCCGCGGCAACGAATGGAATCGTGTTCAGCAGGAAAACACCATAGCCCCTGAGCCACGATGGTAGGCATTCGATCGTACTTAATATCAGTCTCTTACCCCACTGAATATGATTCTAACTTTCTAACTATAAAACAAGACCGGTCCGTATTCGTATCGTTGTCCATTCGCACACCTTTTACTCGCTACGTTCTCCACGCAGGTGACATATCGAAATTAGACAAATTCCTACGTCGCGAAAGATTCGGCCCGCAACTCTTTCTTTCGGGTGGGGAAATTTTGTCTACGCCTGTCCCGAAGAAAATGGTGGCGTTACATCCTCGTCTCCAAATAAATGATGAAAGAATAGTGATGGTGATGATGTTATCGGCGGCCATGCGTACCTACGGATGGATGGAAACAACTTTATTGAAAATCCGGCAAAGTTTAACGACCCGGGGACAGGTCTCCCATGAGGCGACTTCGAGGCCTTGCCTCGTCGCCGCCTTCTGGGCCCGCTGGACTGCCTACTCTTGTGTCTTGAGGTTGGAGCTGCGCAGAGCGGCGGCCCACTTCGACGCAAGAGCCTCCGGATCTACCGCCATTTTAGCTGCTATAACAGGACACTCCCACAAGTGCGAGAGCGTCGCTCTAGTTGCGTGACAGAACTTGCAAAGAGCAGTCGGGTTTTGCGAGGGGAAAAGGTGCCGTAATCGCACCGGACTGGGAAGGTGTGTGTTGCAGTTGTCGCCAGACTGCCTGGCGACGTTTCAGTTTGGAGTGAGGTGGGGGCAATATCCGCCTGCCTAACTGGTAGTGCTTGGTGATGCCGTTGTAATTGACTAAACGTTCTCGCGTGTTTCGCACCAGGAGGTCCGAACTAGAAGAGGGGATCTCCGGCTCTACGCGGCAGGTCAGTTCTCGCGCAGAGCGGTGTGCCACCTCGTTCAAGTTAGGGGGGGGGGGGCCTCGTTGGTGGGGGTGGCCACGTGCGCTGGGAACCACATGATCGCGGTGCTGTCGAAGTGCTGTCGACCAGCTTTCTTTAGGATCTGGAGAGCTTCGCAGGAAAGGCGCTCCCGCACGTAGTTACGAACTACGGATTGTGAGTCGTTAAGAACTACCTCGCAGAGGGGGTCGGTAAGCGCAAGCGCACTTGCAACCTCTTCCGCTGTTTCTGGGTGTTGCGTGCTGGCACTACACGCGTATACGTAAGCCGGGAGTTGACGTTTACGACTACCGCCGTGAACCGGTGTTCTTGTGTGTATTCTGCCACGTCTACGAAGTGCGTAGTCCTCTTCTCTCCAATGGAGCGCAGCAGTGCCTTGGCACGGGCCTGGCATCGGCCCCCGTTATGTTCGGGGTGCATGTTTCGAAGGATAGGGGCGACGATCAGCGTGTCGCTGATGTCGGGTGGAATATCCTTTTTCTGACCGTGTTGGACATGGTAATTAAATCCGAGTGTCTGCAGGATGTACCGACCCATGGCTGTCAGGGACATGCGTTCGAGTTGTGAGGCTCTTTGCGCATTCACTATTTCCTCAAGCGTGTTGTATACCACCAGCTGTAGCAGACGAGCAGTGCTCGCGGACTCCGGTAGAACAAGGGCGATCTTGTAAGTCTTGCGTATACGGGTGTTGAGTTTGTTTGTTTGTAATGCGTTTGATCAGGCGGGTAGTCGCTGTAACCTTGCCTTCGATCTTGCGGATAGCTTCTGCGCTTGACCCGTTGGGTGTTATATGCATGCCGAGGATGCGTATCTTCGGGACTCGGGGAATACAAGAGCCGTCTTGCGTATACTGGAGTATTTCCTCACATTGGCGCGATTCGCCGGTTTGCTTGGGCCGGCGGCGTGGGCGTACCTAGCATTTTAGAACTCCTGTATAACACACAGACCCGACGCAGAGAACGAAACCACAACACCACCAGTGCGTGCTCTAGTTGTGCTTCCATTTTCTCTGTGTCGCGACCGCGTTTTATAGCACTAAAGTCATAAAATGGATTTCAAACAACTAGTCCAATTACCGGTGTAGAAACTTCTTCCTCGCTCAGCTGCTATCATCACCATCGTGACTGTTGTTCTATTAAACGCCATGTTTGCTCACCGACCGCTCTTCCTGTGTGGTCTTCGCGGATTTCTACAAAATGGTGCCGAAACCCGGGAGTTTCGGCAACAACTCGGCATGTTGCTAGGCATGCCTGAGCAACTTAGACACGAATGGAGAACTTGGTCCGACGAGCTGAAATACTCTCCGGTGATTTCACTTCCCAGGTGTGAGCTGAAGTTATTATTGGACAAGCCTTCAAGCTCCCAGCTTCACGTATTTGCTGATGCCAGTTCTATTGCTTACGGTGCCGTAGCTTATCTGAGAATGGAAGATCAATGCGGTAACGTTGATGTTCAGTTTCTATTTTCGAAGTGTAGAGTAGCTCCAATCAAACGGATCACGTTACCACGTTTGGAATTTATAGCAGCAGTTCCGGCTTCTAGAGTCCTAAAGTTCTTGCGGGAGGCTCTAGAGTAGAGGCAATGGAAAATAGAAGAGCACCTGTGAACAGACTCAACTGTAGCGCTTTGTTGGATACAAAGCACGGCAACCAAGTGGAAGCAATTTGTTTATAACAGAGTTAACGAGATACGTCAAGCAACAGATCCAGACCAGTGGCATCACTGTCGGGGAACACAAAACCCGGCTGATCTGCTGACGCGTGGGCTTTCGCTCACAAACCTTCGAAATAGCCAGCTGTGGTGGAAATGACCTAACTGGCTTCTGCGTGCGGCAAATAGTTGGCTAACGATATCTGACGCTCACGATTCTGGATTGGAAGACGAACAAGTTTCTTCCGAGTTACAAACAAACGTTCCTGTACTGGTGAGCGTGATAAGAGAACCACTTTTCAGTGCCGAACGATTTAGTTCTTGGTTACGAATGGCAAGAGTGACAACATAGGTAAAACGCTTCGTGGACAACTGTAGATCGCCAACGTCACATACAGAAGGATCGCATACAGCTACTGAAGTTCAAGAAGCTGCGAACATCTGGTTCAAGCAAATGCAGACAGATACCCATGCCAAAGAGAGAGCCCAACTTGAAGTGAGACAAGACCTCCACAAGACGTCGCCCATAAGAGACCTGCATCCCTTTATCGACGAAAAGGGCGTCATGAGGATTAGAACTCGCCTTCAGAACGCCGATGTCACATACAACGAAAAGACGCCTGTGCTGCTGCCGTGTAACCACCCGGTCACGCGACTCATCGTTTTGCAAGCTCACAAAACTGTTTTCCACGGCGGTGTTGGTGACACATTAAATGAACTTCGCGCCCGGTTCTGGGTGCCCGGAGTGCGACAAGCAGTGAAGAGAGTGCTCCAAAAATGTGTCATTTGTGCTCGTTTCCGACTGAAGGCTGCGAGTGCACCGGCAGCCCCTCTTCCCAGTGATCGTGTGTGCAATTCGCGCCCCTTTGAGGTTACAGGAGTTGACTTTGCAGGGCCAGTTTTTGTGAGAGATTGCAGTGGCGTTAAAGTGTACATAGTGCTATTCACGTGTGCAGCAGTTAGAGTAATTCACCTTGAGCACGTGGTTGGACTTACTACAAACGCTTTCCTCATGGCCTTCGAAAGATTTTGTGCAAGACGTGCAACACCGCGAATAGTATACTCAGACAACGCTACTACATTTAAGAAAGCTGCACGTGAGCTAGCTTCCATGCACCAGTTGTTGAGGAAAGAGGAAGTCAGCCAGTATTACTCTACCCACGGCATAACTTGGAAATTTATTGCAGAGAGAGCTCCTCGGTGGGGTGGTTTTTGGGAGCGGTTAGTTAGAATTGTGAAGATGTGCCTTCGCAAGTCATTGGGAAGGGCGTCTGTTGACCTACAACAACTGAGCACTTTGCTGACTGAAACAGAAGCCGTTGTGAATTCCAGACCCATAACTTTCATTTACTCTTCTTCTAAAGAGCCAGACATTCTAACCCCGTCTCATTTTTTTGTTAGGCAGCCGTCTCTTGTCTAATCCTAAAACGTGGGATGAACGGGGAGAAAGAAAGACTGAGCTGCTCAGTTTGTGGGTCAACAGGCAACTAATAATGGAACGACTGTGGAAGCGATGGCTTCGTGAATATCTACTGACACTTCGAAGCGTTCACTTGAGGAAAGCATCAAAAGCTTATAGCATCAGTAAAGGTGATGTTGTGATTATTCACGAAGACAAAGCTCCCAGAATGTTCTGGAAGACTGGTGTAGTAAGTGACTGCATCCAAAGTAAAGATGGTAACGTCCGTGCATGTAAAGTTAAAATACCTAGTGGCTCACAGATGATCCGACCTGTGCAGAAATTGTACCCTTTAGAACTCGCCACCTCAGGCCCCGGAGTATGTTAAATATTAGAGGAAGAGGACGACGACGGCGACTAGCGCGCTCAGCGCGAGCGGCTCGCTCGAGATCTGGCGCTTCTGTACTGATTCGAACAGCCACTATGGACGCGTTGTTACTGTCCTTCGGGAAATAAACTTCCCCTTCCCGCCCTTCTACTGCGAATACTCCTTTGTTTTACATTTTTTTTTTTGGTGCCGTGAAACCCGGGAGCTGTATTAATCAACGAACGAACATCCCCCAGGACCGACTGACGACGAGCCCGCGCATGGATTCACCAGGAAGAGCGGAGTCAACGCTACCGACGGCCTCATCCATCCACCGACAGCCGCCAGCTACAAGGAGGCCGAGCTAATTATGGATAGGGCACTTATCAGAAGGACGGTAAGCCTCATTTTCGACGATATCGACACGGCGCTCAGTGAGGCCACAACGGCTCAACTGCACCTCATGAGCAGCCGGCTCCAAATGCTTCATCAGAGGCTTTGCTTCCTTGATGGAAAGATTGAAGTGCTCACTCCTGATGACGAAATATATGAAGAATATACCTTTCAGGTAGATTACAGTGATAAACTGGTTACATTGCAGTCTAAAATCAGATTTGCTATTCAGATGACACAGAGTGTAAACAGTGAAGACGTGTCACAGATCTCTGGAGAGGGAATGACCATCTTATTACTCTTGTGCCTTGAAGCGTTGCAAAACATACAACCGGTAAAAGATTGTAAGACCGAAGCTACAAGCCATGGCTGCATTGAAGAAGGTGAACGAAAGAACAGCATAAAGACAGAAATATTCAATGACATGGAAGTACCTACTGAAGACAATATTGTCGTGTCTAAAACCGGTAGTAACATGGTTAGAGACTTGTATGACGGAACCGAAGACAGCTATCCACTGATGTCATCATCTTGGACTTTGGAGACGCGTCGAAAGCACAAGGCCGAACAAGTAACTCTTGTAGCCACAGGGATACCGAAAGAGCCTTCACACAGTGTCCAAGACATGAGAACGGATCAAATAGCAACACGCGGTTCGACAACGTCTCTGATGAACAGTGCAGGAGTTCACGAAGACCTCATTTCCACCCAAGAGTCACGGTGCCGTCCAGGAAAGGGAAAGCATACCCATTGTATTGATGAGCACGAAGGCGCATGCATGAACAGAAGCGAAATGAATTCCAGCCAGTACCGGTGCCGACAACAGGAGGCCAATCGTCACTGCGCAATCAACGTAGAAGAGCGTCTGCCCACAGCCCTATCTCCCGCTGTCAGAACTAAGTATTTAACCCTCAAAGAATCCTACATGACACAAACAACAAACGTCCGACCATTAAGACTACTACTGCCGCAGATATCCAGAAAAGCAAGGACAACGATGCATCTCAGACCGGATATTGTCTGCGAAAAATCAAAGCACTGCAAAGACGGAACAAGGTGCCCGTATCGCCGATTGCTTTGCCGACTCTGGACACCTCTTGACGACGCCCACATTGTTTCAAGGAAGATCAAGCAACGGCCACAGAATACTAAGCGCCAGCTACTGGTGTTCAACGTTGAGCAACGTCGTCTAACACCACTACGTGTGCACACCAGAATTGACACTACGAAACAAAGTACAACTGTACATTCGGTAAGACAAGGACAAGGCACAGACCCTGGTAAATACCGACCACAAAGCGAATTTACACGAACCAGTGAACAACACCGCCTGTGCGAGGTTTCTTTCACATTATGTGACCGGCCTGGAATTCACGATCGTTTATGTGAGGTGTAACTGGACTGTCTCTTTGCCAAGGACACAAAAATAACCCTCCATGTCGCGGCGGGGAATGTGCAGAAACTTCATCTTCGCTCAGCTGCTATCATCACCATCGTGACTGTTGTTCAATTAAACGCCATGTTTGCTCACCGACCGCTCTTCCTGTGTGGTCCTTCGCGGGTTTCTACAAAAACCGGTCCTATACTGCACGCGGAGCTAGCCCTGCTCGACTTTCTGAAAACTGCTCTTTCGTAGCGCCATCTTTGGTGAGGGTTAAATAAAGCTAAAGCGTATATAGGCACGTCGTTCAGGGCACCCTTAATAGTAAACGCCGCGCGCGACGAGCGAACGAGACATTAACCCGCACAACGAGGCCGTACAGGAAGCCAGCTGGTGGACTGCGAGTCATCCAGCGCACGATATCTCGTTAGCCCGCCGGTCTCCCTAGCGCAATTTCCTCAAATAAATCCAACAGGTGTTAGACACCTCCCCTCCTGAAAATCTAGCGTTCTCATGGGAACATCGTGTGCATCGTCACTAGCGCGTGGAGTTACTCGACACAGAAGTTAACTCAACCAGATATGTGCGCTCAACGAGTCCGGAGCACTTCCAAGATTAACGTTCAACATCACCGTAAGTCTGACGGACCACGCATAACGGCAACGCGGCGAATCCGATCAGAGTGCCATACAGGTGTACGCGTTGACTCCGTGTGGCTGCCCTAGAGCTTTGGCGAACAAGGAAATCTTCTCGAGGCAATCATCGGCTCTTCCAACATGCCTTCAGCAGCCATTTTCAATCCTTATGGTCGCCGCCTCAAAAAATTTGCGCGACAAATAAATGTTGAACGATCAAGAATCTAGCGCCAAACGCACGGTCACAAAGAGGGTAGGACATAAAGACAGGACGAGCGCTTTCCTGTCTTTATGTCCTTCCCTCTCTGTGACCGTGTTCTTGGGGATAAATTCGTTATTGTTCGACATGCACCAACTAGCCCAACAGCAAGTGCTACTAAATATATGATAGCTTTTAGTAAAGTAAATTCTCTGGTTAGCTTTTATCCTACCGGGAAGTGCGGGCTCCCGACGAATACGGTTCAGCATAGCGCACTCGTCGGCGGAATAAATGTTGAGCTGGTAAGGTTTTGTATATGGTGAGTTGCTGCCCAGGATTCAACAGTTGAAGGTTACATAGAAATGTGTATATACTGTTTTTAGCTAAGAATCTTGCTAAACCTAACAATGAAAGGAACAGAACGAGTTGACATTTCGAAAATGAAATAAGTAATGCGCTACATGAGTGACATTACATGCACGTGCAAGACATCACTGCGGTTCTGTTTTGTATGTACTCTTCTCTTTTTGTTTGGGTGTTTTGAGTTAGCCGCTTGACCATTAAGTCGCTCGTTCGCGTTTCCTTGCAGCAAGAAATAATGGTCAAGTTGACCTAAACTGACCATGGCCACCCACGAGCCATCCCGTTGAAGGCCACACATGTGTCATTCATATTGCATTGTTGCCTAATATAAGGTCGTTCAGTGGCATTGAGAGGAAAGAAGAATGGTGGTCAAACGTCTGTTTTGCGAACGCCTAACGGCCTTCCTAATAAAAAGAAAAAATTTTGCCGCTAAACGGCAATAATAGTTGTGTTTTTGTTTCTTTCTCTTGTTTTTATTCATATTGACTTCCCACACAGTAGCACCTGCTTTCATCGTTTAACACGCGTTTTGTTGCAGAGCACGTGTTTTATTCTGCCTTTTTGTTTTTCATTCCTGCTGTGTCGTCGTTTTCTTGCGTGCAGCTTTCGAAGGCTGGTGCGCTGCTGCGCGTCATTCGCTCGACTGCGCAAGCAGCTGCATTAGCGACGCTTCGACAGAGCCGAGCGCACCATCATGCGTCCACACGCCGAGGGTTACCTTCGAGACAAACACAACAGCAGGAGCTTCCGTTCCAAAAGCACGCGGACATGCCTCAAAGGACAGGAAGCTTCTCGGAAAAGGCTTCCCAGAAAGCCGCGGCCCGCGTTGACTGAGCGCTGAAAGAGTCGCCGGCGTCGGCGCCGTTGCGAAACCGGGAACTATACGTGCTTCTTCCTCTGCCGACTTTTTGTGCCGTCGCGAGAAGTCAATCGGCCGCGAGCGTTGTCTTCGCGAAGGCGCTTCTTGAGGTCAGCCAACTGTGAACGAACGCCGGCGGCCGAGCGACGACGACTCACGCCCCTGGAGAGGAGCTCCTTCCGTGAGAGTCCATCCGGAAAGGCTATTGAAGAGCTTCTTATATATAAAAGGATGACTTCACCATTACCTGAAACTCTGATTCACAGTTACGCTGCCCATATATGTCCTTGGGGGGACAATTAAAGAAAAGAACTGAAAATAACGAAGCCTCGCGCAGATTCTGTGAAATACCCGCGATTTCGTTTCCTGTACCTCCTTATCTTTTCATCTTTAGTAACTTCCTCCTGTTTATTTCTTTTATTTTTTTTTCTCCCCAACCGCCGTACACAACATACATGGTCTCCCCCTAAGATTTGCATGGCATTTCGGGTGTCAGATTGTCGGCTTCAAGTGGGTGTGACCACGTGGCAGACAATGAGTATAGAGCCGGCGTAGAGTCCGGCGAAACAAAATGTATACCTTTACTATGTTTCGTTAAAAGTGTGCAACAGGCACGAGCTGACGTCATACCTAATCGGAGGCCCAGTTCGTAAAGTTGGTCCGCGCAAGAAAGACTCGCCATTGTCTTGAAATCGTAGATTTGGCCCACCGGCTAGTGCACGGACAACGTTCGGCAATAGTCATCGGGATCCCCTTCAGGGAATCAATAAGGGGTGTAGGAATGGTGAAATGTCGCAATCGAATGAAATGTAAATATTCGGAAATGCTTTGGCTTGCAATTTCGAAACAAATGCCGAACATATTCCTGCTTCTGAAATCAAAAATGAAATAAAATGAACATCCGGTGGGAGCATAGTATACATATATATATATATATATATATATATATATATATATATATATATATATATATATATATATATATATATATTTCTTGCAACGCTATTACAAGTCCGCTATACTACAAGCAGCTTGCAAATGAGCGAAAGGTGAACGCTCGCACAAGCTTACAACGAGCACTTGAAGGGGCCGGTTTACTACATGCACCACATGCCTGGACGTTTTACCGTTACAGGTGGGCTCAAATATTCTTAGTACCCACGCATATTCGGCAAGAATCAAAAGTTGGAAATCAAACATCAGTAGCGAATCGAGAAACAAAATAGTATTCGGAATTTCGAACATCCTAAAACTGATATAATTGCATCAGGGACAAGAAATTCAGAAGGGCAGGTGATCTACAGCCAGAGGCGATGGGAGAAGAGAAAGGAGAAGAGAAAGGGAGGAGAGAAATGTGCCGACAGCTCTAGTGTAATAAGCAGTGCAATTATCTTTGCATGTACTGCTCTGTGAAGGGGTGTTTCGTTCACTTGCGTTGGCCCTTCCTTAAGTTTAGTGGCACACAATCGAAAATCCATCGCTAACTGTCTTACCTATGTCCTTTCCTTACTGCTACCAAGGCTATATCACAAAGTGGGCTTCTGGAACGGTGTCATGTGATTTACATTCTCAAGAGCATTCTCAAATTGCTTCAAATTTCGCTTGCGAGCAAACGTTTGCAGACCATTGGTGCCACAAATTTATTTTTCTTTCTTTTTTTTTCTGAACCTACAAGACACGTGGCAGTGCGCTCCCACTTCGCTCACTATTTTTGCCTTTGTACACATCTTTGTTTTTGTTATTTTTTTGTTTGTTTGTTTTTTTCAGGCAGCCAGAGCACCGATATTTGTCTGGATATTTGTATGTATCTGCGCTCGCGCCGCGCTGCGACGCGTACGATCTCTCCCGCACCATCTGCGCATGCGTAGGCGCGGGGGTGTGAGCTTTCACGCGCCGGTACAGTTCTAGCCACTGTAGCACCGGCAAGCGTACGTGTAGTTTGGCCTTTATGTCCCTGTTGCAAAATGAATGTCAACCAACTAATCCATGTACGCCAGGAGGCGACACTTAATTTAAAGCGAATCTTTCGTTGCCAACTACTCCGCGATCCGACGTGGCATCGTTGTTGGTTGTCTCTGCGTGCAGAACTTGTCACTGGACTCAATCCACAAGAACAGCTCGTGTCACAAGTGCGTTTCCACCAATGAGTGTGGCGTTTTAAGTCACGTGACGCAAAGCTTGACTCCCTACAAATCCACCACATTGTGTTGCCCTCTGCGTATTACTATCGGAGATGATTCGATACATGCCCTTTCCTTCGCTATGCCGAGGAAGAGCGCATTGAGGAACCCTACGCATGAGACGCATCATGGACGGCAGAACCCACCGATTGCGCCCGCAGTATCGCTTATGTTTTGCCTCTCCGGAACCCTTCGCACGGATGCCCTGCCGTCGGTGACGGAGCGGGCGTTTGCCGCCGCGCCGCGTTCTCGCTCGCGACAAACGCGCCATGCGGTTACAGCTGACAGCGTTTCTGGCGCTGTGTCAAGCTCGCTATCTTGCACAGTGGCGGGAACGCTTTCGGCCGTCTATACTTCCACGCGTCCGGTGCAGAGACGCGCGAAGATAGTATTGCCGGAAGTGATCGCTCGAGAATACCGTCCCTGAATAGAAGTTACCTGCTGTACAACGCTGAACGCCACCGCGCCACCGTCCGTACGGGCAGGTTACGGGACGCGTTCGTCGCCGAAAACCACTGCGTGTTTCTTATCGTGGGGATTCATTTGTCTTTACGGCTCAAAGCTTCGCTCACACCGATGCCCACACTGCATGGGATCTAGAATTTTTGGAGCGGTTAGCATTCTTTTAGAAGTTCACCCAGTTTGCGGTAGGTCTGTCTGTCCGTATATGACCCCTCCATGCCAACTTGGGTCACTGAGTAGTCTTTAGCCTAATGGGTAAAGCGTCGGATAAGGAACCCCATCAACGCCAAGTTGGGTCACTGACTAGTCTTTAGTCTAATGGGTAAAGCATCGGATAAGGAACCCAATTAACGCCAAGTTGGGTCACTGGGCGTGTGCCGCTGGGTATGTGCCGCTCTTTAATGAGAAAAAAAGTTATTTAAGTTTTCTCCGGTGCTGGGCGAAATCGAAATCGCGTCATACATATTCAGACACGAGCTGCGTGCGGACTTCGCAGCAGCGCCTCCAGATGACGCAGCGTGTCCAGCGAGAGGCGCGGGAGAGGAGCCCGGCTGTCGTACACGCCAGATACGTGACGCGTATTTGGTGGGCGGCACTACGACGTGACGCTGCATTGCTTCAGTGCTAATCGCATAACGTTGATAGTCATCCTGAGTTGGTTACCGCCGGATTTCGTTTTCTCCTCATCAACATTTACAGATGACAGGCTACTGAAGAAAGGCACAACGACAAGACCCATTTGCGATCTTTTGAATAGCTATATCCCCATGAAAAATTATCTTTAACAGACCTATGGAAATGTTTGAGGCCTATTCACACTGCGCAACATGTCCCATAAACCATTGGT